>NC_142647.1:49406439-49709469 GCF_053813885.1 Theobroma cacao
GTTACAATTCATTCCTCGTCGACAGAAAAATCTGGCTCTGCTGGTTTCCGCAAGGAGCTGACAACACCAGAATCAGATCCACAATGCAAATTAACACCTCTCCTATTGCTTGCTGCTAGCCTGGCTGCATACATAGCCAAGCCTGAACCAGGTGCGGACGTTGCTGGTGCAGGTTCAGCAGGAGCCATGAGGTTCTCCTTAGCTCTAAGTTCAGCTGCTTCTCTTCGTTTCTTAAACCGACGCCATGCTGCTTGTATGAAACAGGCAGCCCATGTTCTCCACTGGTGTGAGTAGAACCTGAATTTGTGTCTAAGTTGTTTACTGTGTAGTCTTCTAAACTGTGATGCCACGAACTTGAGATCTTCTGCTCTAAGAGCGAAGGCCTCTACTTCTGATATTGCTTTGACAGTGCGAGTTGAAGATGGAAGAATGACACTGGGACGAGGATCCAAGGCCCATGTCAGCAGTTCCTCGCCGCAGAAGTCTCCAGGGCCAATTCTGCAAGAGTTGAAGAATCCAGTGCGGCCGCCATTGGTAGTGTAAGAATCTAGGTGGCCTCGGATTATGAAGAGCATCTCATTGACAGGATCACCTTCACGGACTAGGAATGTGCCTTCGGTGCACAAGGCAGGCTTTAGCCTCTCACAGATTGCATCAAGCATCCGTTCATCCATTTGGTCAAACACCGGTACCTGTTGTGTTTAATAAATAAACGTTATACATCAAGCTTATTGTGGCAATTTATTGTAATCATAGATGTTGGGGGTTCGATGACTTACTCGTCGGACAAGGTCAAGACAGAGATGGCGTTTGATGTCTCTCCTGAGGTCCAAGGGAAGCCCTTTGAGTAGAGTTTCTTCGTCAACTCCCCTTGTAGCTAGCCACTTATACTGATCATATTTTCTTACAGATTGCCTTAACTCAGGAGGAAGCTGCCTGTGACGCATCCATTGTTCTGTATCAGTTCTCTTGATTCTCCATTCTTCCAACCGAACCGTGGTGGATTGAAGGTACGTCTGCCAGAGAAATATTAGATCAGAATTATAAATTACCAGCAATCTAAGAAGCCAAGTCATGACATCAGATTCCCTGGGGAACTCCAAGATCATGTGCAAAGACTTCACTTTGGTTAGTCTGAGATGTTGCCCCTCAGGACTTTGTGATGTGAGCCTTAAAGGTTTCGCCTCAGGAGGTTTGGCTTGAAGCTTTTCCCAGGGCTCTCCATCTTTTCTAAAACAAGCTAGATGCTTAAATTTTCAAAAACAGCAGAAGGAAGAATAGTTTCAGAGACATCAGTCGGGGGACTTACTTGCATATTCCCAATGAGCAGTGCGAAGAGAACCAGCCCAAGAGTTGCAATTATGATGGCAAAAATTATTTCTCCAGCATAAGTACTTGTGTCAAGATTTTGTCCCAAAGAACTGCACATAAGAGAGAGAGAATTAGAGTTTAAGCAAGTGAATGTATCTGTCTTCCCAATAGGAACAAAATCCTGTTTATTTGCAGAAATTTATGGCTACTTGGATCTTGCAAATGCAAATTTATAATATTTTATCAGCTATAAGGTTAGCTCGAA
Organism: Theobroma cacao; assembly: GCF_053813885.1. NCBI lineage: Eukaryota > Viridiplantae > Streptophyta > Magnoliopsida > Malvales > Malvaceae > Theobroma > Theobroma cacao. The sequence continues at coordinate 49,408,016 of NC_142647.1, forward strand.
AAATGCCACAGCCATACGGCAGCTAGAAATACACTTTCAATTCTTTTAGAAGAGAGCTATTATCTTGATGCAATTATTGATATTTGATACATCAGAAAAAATAATCGATAAGATCAGGTCAAGCTGTTGCTGCTGAAAGAAATTTTCTTCTTTATTTATCAAAAAAAAAGAAAAATGGAAATCATCTAAAAAACAAACAAGGATAATTTAATATGAACATCGAGAAGTTCTGGGGAAACAACTTACCTCAAGTTCCTTAAACCCCACCAAAGGCAGTAAAAGTACTTGTTGAAGAATGGTGAGGCTGTGACATCCAATGTCAATGCATCACTATATATACCAAACTGATAGGAGGAGGATGTTGGACTGCATAGGGAAGTAATATTGCTGGACCTGAACCAGGTATCCCTGCCAGGGTCTTTAACCCTGTGGCAATCAAAATAGTTATACTGACAGGATGAATCCTCAAGATCACAGGCACTCCTCCAGCAGGCTTCTTGCCGCTCTATCGAAAGAAGGTACCAGCAAGCTCCTAAAACCTTTTCAAGAAAACTAGAAATAAGCACACTGATATTTTTGCCCAAGGTAACAGAGAAATGTGAACCGGTGAATATGTTATTATCAGACTAATTTCTACATGCCACACATTGGCATTTTATTGCCATTCAGGCATATTAATAACTTATGTCAAGGGGTAATGGAGAAAGCAATAAATATGAAAGAAACATTAGAAAATGATACCAGGGATCAAAATTCTTGCTGTTCTGACATTTTTTCCCCTCATTTTCTAGTTTAGATATGGTTAGTTCAGTGCAAGAATATAGTGCAACTAATCATAGTTGATCCCAGGAATTTTCAGAAGAATGTTAACAAAATTAACTTACATGGCTTGCCAGCATGTAGAGCATCAGGTTGTAGGCAGCGCCTGCCCATGCTGTTTCTGTCACGACACCAGTGGCGTTGACAATTTGTGATGAGAGTGGAAATATAAGAAAAAGTCTTGGAAGGTACTGAAAAATGATTATGAACCGAAGCACGTTTTTGGTGTTTGTCGTTGTTGAACCCTTAAGATTGGGAATGACGATCCAAATCAAAACCTGGAACAAGATGAAACAAATTAATCCCATAATTCAACACATCCTGAGAAGACCAAATACCAGTTTTCCATCATGACATGTATACCTGAGGAAGGGGAAGGGCAGCAATTAAATCTATCCAGAAACTCTTCTGCAGGTACCTGGAAGCAATCTTTCTGGAGTCTATAACAAGCTCTCCTCTCCCAAATACACGAGAAGGAGGTGCAACATAAGCTGTCCGAAAACGAATGAAAATCTGAATTATGTAGAAGGCATCAGCCAATGATCTAACGATGGTCAGGATAACTTCCAGCGGTATTCCTATATCTATGCAGACTGCCTTCGAAACTACTGGCAAATAAAAGAAGAGAGGATCCACAAACAAAGAAACTAAGCATGCTACTAGAAAAATCTTGTTCCATCGGCGAATGATAGGTCCTCGAGGATCCAAAATCTTCTTCTTCACTCTCTCGAAGTCCTCAGAGAAAACTCTTGACAGTACTTTGGTTTTTAAGGATCTTCCTGTCCTACTACTAGGCAACTCCTTCTCAGGCCTCCTGGTGCTAGACTCCGATATTTGCGTTCCGTTGATATGGTATTTCAGCTTTATCATACCATCTCCATTGATTGTTGGGAGCTTTGCTAATTCAAGATTATCTTGAAATCTGGAAAGCGTAAAATGAAGCCACCACTAATCAATGATTGTTTCATTTACTAGTTTGAACTCTATGTAAAACCAGAGCTAATGGGAGTGTAAATGATCAAATTGAAATCATGGAAGAAATCTTAACAGAGACATTAAAGAAAAAAGATGGATACAAACCTTACAGATCTTGATTTGTCAAACCCCATGGTTTTCTTCCAATGTTGTTGCAGTTGTTTTCAGTTATCGGATTTGATCTGCAGAAGGACAAGAAGGAAAGGCAAACGAAGTTTACACACAGGCCGGCTGAAGAACAAACTGTTTATAGATATCAGCTGGTCATGAAACAACTGAAGTTGACCAGGAAAGTCGCAAGAGCTCAAAGCCACGAGAGTAGAAAAGGCCCTTCAATGGCTTCTCGAACCAGGAATCATGTGACCATATGGCATAAGAGATAACTCAACTTGAACATGAAGCAGTTGTAAAGACCATTCCCCCCTTTTTAGGCCAAAAGGGCTGCTCAAAACATGTGACCAATTTCTTTATTTAAGTCTTCAGACTTCCTTTCAAACCACTAAAGAAAAATGTTTAATTTTCCGTCCACAATATCAGTATCATCAGTTGCATCAGAAAACATATCACACCATTTTGATACCCTTTCCTTTTAAGCAAGAAAAAGAAAAAGAAGCCGCAAAAGAATGGCTTGAAAGCCTTGGATTCAGTATTCACACCATTTCAGAAATTTGGACAGCAAGATTCTAAGAGGAAATATGGAAGATAATTAAAACTCTGACCATGTCAACAAAACAAAACCATGTGGCTAATCTTTTCTTGATTTATTGATATTTTGAAGGAAGTTTTCAGCATCTTGGAAAGAGAATAAAGTCAATAAAACAAAGGTAAATGAGAATATGATTCTAAACAGACACGGCTTTTTAGGTCCTTATATTCTGATTCCAACATACAGGGAATAGCTAGCATTGCCACCAAAGACTAGAGAAACTGATATAGAGCTTACAATCATAGGGGCCAAACCATGTCAAAATATCCTGAAAACTTCAGTTCCCAACTGATCTGATGGTGATCTCTAGGAATGAAAAAGAAACCCCAGAAACCCTTTTCCTATTTCCCATAAAAATCATTTAAGAAATGAACTGGAAAGAAGCTGGAAATGGAAAGTTTAAACAACACTTTCCATGGTTAGAAGAACGAAGAGATACCCTTCTCGTTATGCTTGCCTGTAATTAATGGGGTTCGTACATTAACAAGTTTAGTGACTTAAAAACCAAAGATTTCCCGAGAAAGTGACAGGAAGAGTTCCTACTATGCTTATTTAAAACCTGCAAATTTATTGTCAAAAACTTGGGAAAAAAAAAATCATAATAGTTTATTTAATAAGCAAATTATTAATGGGCAGAGAAAGACAGAGACACGGAACCATATGAGTTTGTCCAAAGGGCTCTAAAACAAAAGGAAAGAAACAGAAATAGAGAAAGGACAAGGTCATTTGTTTCTATGTTTGTAAGATCCGAGGAGTTGACTACGTTGTTAGACACGCGTGCCTATGGAATCTTGACACGTGTCTGCCCAGTGATGTACGGTAAGTTTACAACGTGCAACATGTTTGGGTAATAGAAGTTTCTTCTTTTTTTTAATTCTTTTTATTTTAATTCTGACAATAATTTTATTTTTTTATGAACTAAATTTCAATAAAATTGTTAAAAAAACCTATACACTCGTTACTCACGTGAAATGTATTAATTAATGGTTGAAATTGAGCCGTAAGAGTATTGAACGGATTAGTCAAAATTTTTGGATTCATGAACCTTAATAAACTCCAGATTTTTTAGTTTCATTTTTTACGATAATTACAAAATAAATAAAAATAAAGTTAAGAAATTATACAACACTGTAAAATTAATAATATTAAACTATTTCAACAAACATGATTAAAAACATTAGAAAAATTAAATGCCAGTTATACTTAATTACGTATATGTTTATAATCCTCAATTGGTTAATCCGATTAATTGAAAAGAAAATCAAATTAAAATCTATCAAATTAATCGATTCAATCTTATTCATTTTTAAAATAATCAAAAAATTAAATTAAATTAAGTCATTTTAGTCGAATTTATTCGATTTTAACTCAAAAAATACGATCACTTTCAAAAAACAATTGCTGGAAATGCCACTTCGGACATGTAACTTTGTCAAAGGAATTGAAAGCTTGCTAATGACATCAAAGAATCAGTAGGAAGAAATCTTTAGAAGGGAAGGATGAAAAAGAAAGGGTTTCATGGGCCTAACAGGATTGACTTTTGCCCCTCTGTGTGGCTCAGACATGGTCCTTGTTTACTTTTTAACCTTTTTATAACTGGCAGCACGATATAAGTACAGCAAGTTTCCTTTGTTTCCTATCTGGGGTTCTGGTTATGGCCCCCAAAAGAAAATTAACTTATCAATCATTACTGTAATAGATTTGTACTTCAGCGCATGAGCCTTTTCTTTCTTCCCTCCCTTGTCACCATCAAAAGGACTTGAAAATTTTGAGGCCTGGAATCCCAATCCCAACTAGCAACGACTACATTTTCCTTCTCTTTTTTTCATCTACAAATTCATAGATTTTTTTTCTTTCCAGGATGTAATCTGAAGAAAGGTTCAGAATCTTGGGTGATGAAAAATATCCATTGAAACCATCTTTTCAAAATGTTTCTGTGTTCAAATTCTACCAAGTTTTCAAGTAAAATGAAAGATTCATGTTGTTTATGATACAGGTCTACTTCAAGATTTTTACAAAAATTATCTAAAATTAATGTTTTTTTTTAGTAAAATTTTATGAACTTGATCATATAATTATAACGACCCAAGTTCAAGCGTATTGACTCAAACTACTATGTGGGATGAGATTATATATTGTAATAACTTAAATTCAAATATCATTTATTCAATAATTTTTCAAGTTTAAATTACGTCACTTTTAACTTGTTTAAAATATTTTTTCTTTCTTTCTTTGATTTTCATCTTAAATAATGATTTATTCATTCTCGATCAGATCTATTATTTATTTGGATCAGCTTTACCCCACATCATCTTGAGAATTTAATGAAGCTGAAGGAAGGAACAAGTCACCATCCAAGTTCACAGGTCGAAACAGGGTTTTTTGTTGTGGAAAGGGTTTGGTCTCCAGCTCGACCTTATCTTCCTGTCCTGCACTAATCCTGTTTGTGACGGTGCAGACATTTTCCCATAAATTTCAAACACAACTGTTGTTTCCTTGTCTTTGTTCCTCTAGAAAACTAAATCCTGCCATTTCAATCAGTTCTTCTCATTGCCAGCTGAAGCTCACCAACCATCTTATTTTTCTTCTTTTTTTAACCATCATGAGGATTACTTTGGAAAAGTTAATTAATACTACTTTATTAGATCTAATCCGACAGGCAAGAGAGATCTCGCCCCTGTACCAGCTTGATTTCATTTAAACATCTTGCATCCTAATTCTGAACGTCAGATTTTTTTTTATCAATCTTACTATAAAAACTGCTGCACATATAGAAACAAAAAAAGGTGCAATAGGGTATAAGTTATCTTAACTGGTAAAGTTTTGCATCAAGAATCTGAAACTGAACACAATAATTGAGTCAAAACTCTTTTTTCAAAAGATTAATCTGACACAGTATGCAGCACCTACGGTTATAAATTATTTAATATCTCTTTACTTGTTCGATATGAAATTGAAACATTTTATTTATTTATTTTTGAAATGTTTGACGTGATGCTGCGTATATATATAAATTTGTAGAAGACATAATTAACTGGCAGGATGAGGCCAGCTCAATGTTTCAATGATGGTGTAGTAGCAGGGGAGAGCCCTGCTCCTGGAAATTAAATTCATGGTCGTTTATATCTTTTGAAGCTGGTGGCAAGTGATTTAAACCATGAGAGGCCACATTATGGAAGCCACAAAGATCTTTAAATGCTATACATGGATCAATGCATGACCCACACTTCTTTACATCTGACATACCAATGCTATGATTTCCTATACGTATCTGAGATAGTTGTGACATTAACTGGATGAAAGTTTCACACGTTTGCTCTCACATTTTCTTTTTCTACATGCATGAAATGGATTGTTTATTTGTGTTAAATATATGGACAATTCGGATGGTGACATGTTAACTGATTGTCAGACATCTCATTATTGATTTTCATGTCCCCTATACATACCCAACTTGATACATATAGTAATTAAGGATGAATATTTGATTAATAGTTGAAAAATCCAAATAAACCATATCGATTTGATCAAATTCAATGCAAAACCGTACTGATTTATTCAATTTCAATCAATATCGATCAATTTATTCGATTAGAAATAATTAATGCTCACCCGATGGGAATTTTGATCTTTTATGGGGAATATGATTTGAATGTGATTTCATGCATCCAAGCTTTCAAGGATGTGTACATGGCTATTAATTTCTTTACACCCCAACCAGCTGCAATCTATGTTCTACTGGGCCTGAAACTGGGATCAGAAACTCAAGAACCAGATGCTGGGACACCATTCACTGTCAGTATTCTGGCGATTGCTGTCATATGACCAGTTGCCAGGGCCTGTATTTGGCCCAAACAAAACAAAAGGAATCACACATGCAACCATTTTAATTTCTGAATAATGAAATCAAGCTTTACATATAAGCTAATTAATCTATTCAGCTTTACTGCACTCCACTTAAAGATTGATGGTTTGTCAGCAACTCCCTTGAGAGAATAGAAGCTAAACCAACAGCAAAATTCATTTACAATTTCTGATTCAAATCTAATAAAAGACAATCTGCTGCTTAAAACTTCTCATATTGATTGATTTTTAGTGGAACTAAGAATCAATGTAAATAACATTTGAAATGTGGGGAAATAAACTCGACTCGATTACAAAATTCTCAGAAAGTCTGCATAATATACCGAAGAAAAGGTTGAAAGGAGAAAGAGAGAGAGAGTTTGTGTTGTAAAAACAAAAATTAAGAGGCCCTTTTTACTCTTGTGAAGCAGACGTAGCTTCCTTCAAGCATGACCTCATGACTTTACCAAGCTTACCACAAGCATCAAGGCAAAGCTGCATTGCCTGTATATGGAAGCAATATTAGAGCTGTTGGCACCATAGCTATAGCATTTTTGCTTTGCAGAATTGGTTGCCCAAATTTTCCACAAAATCTTGATGGAGCTAACGTACAAGCCAAAAGGAGAAATATGTATTATATCAAAAGGCATACCTCATTAATATCTGGGGTTGACCATTCTCCTGTAAATATTAATTGAGTGACCTCATAACGAGAAGGCATACATGTAAGCATTAAGCTTCCATCTTGGTAGCTTTCCTCTTCGAGAATAGGATCAATCACGAGATTTTTCCCTAGACAGGACTAGCAACCAAATTTATGCATCAGCGCAGGAAGTAACATAGAGAAACATATGTGAAAAAAGAGAGCTCTTTAGAGTGGAAATCACAAGGCAGTCTACATCAGTCTTCCAGGTTAAAAAGGACAAATCCATTCTACCATGGGTAAGGAGAATGGCATCAAGTTCATGCAGCAAAGGACAAGCTTCTGCATATTGATGCTGCTGTTAATTTTCCAATTTGTAGCAATTCATCATCAATCCCACTTTCCTTGTTACAAAATTTTTAACCACCTACTACATCAAGCACAAGATCAAATTTGTTGACATATAACTGATATACTGGCACTAGGACAGCATCAATAATAGCATGGTTGTAATAATTACTACTGCAGATAGCTAGGGAAGTGCATAACAAAGCAGCCAAAGTGAACTGAAGCAAAGTAAAATGAGCACAAACGAGCAGGAAAGAGTTGCTCAAATTTATATGTGCATGAAGATCATAATGCCTAATGCTCAAGTGCAAAACATGAGCAAAGACACTTACCACAGAAACTGCAGCAACAAGGTCATACATCATGATCCCTGCATCTGCAAGGGCAAGACTAGCACATGATATCACTACAGGAAGATCACCTGCAACCAATGTTACGAACTTATCAACAAATGGCAATACAAGAGTTTAGGACATATCCAGCTTACAAGAATTTTCATCATGATTATAAAAATGAACTTTTGACACTATACAATCACCTAAATTATTCAGTAAAATGACCATGATTTGAAACATAACTAATTGTAGTAAATTGGGAACCAAATTGCGAGAGAGGGTACAAGAAGGATCAAAAGAATAGACAGGTTAGGAAATGTGAGAAAATGTGGAAAATTTGATTAAGAAACTTACAGCAGAGTGTGGATAAAATCTATTAATAAACTAATTCACATAGCATAAAAAACTGAACATTACTTCTCTCATGGTAGTGGATCCTCAGTTACAACCAAGTTTGGAAAGCGAAAAATAAGCAAATTATTCAGGCTAATTTCAGTATCTGTTTAGAATGAAATGCTAGCCACATCCTAGCATCACAGCAGAAAAGAAAAAGCCACTGAAAAAAGAATATGTATAAGAACAAATAACAAGCCAACTGAAGCCTAATTACTAAATATTGATACAAGCACTTACTGCCCCCAGATTCCAACACCAATGCAAAAACATCCACGGTGGTCTTAGGGAATGTTTCCAACATTATTGCACCTTCCAAAGCTTTATGAAGCATTGAGGAAAACTCTTTGTGGTCTGATCCCTAAGAAAAAGGAGATCCAAGAAATAGAATCAATTTAATGGGAGAAAAGAACTAAAAAGGAGATTAGAAGATTAGATCAAATAAGTTATGGAAAATAATTAATGGCACCTCAAAAAATTTACACTTCAAATCATCTGACATACCTGTCCTCGAACTGGAGTGGCAAAAGTTGTATAGCTGACATTACAATTTAACCGCCCAATATCACTGTACATCATTGCTTTCTTGCTTTCTCTTGGTCCAAATCTAAATTGTTAAAGACCAATGACATGTGAATATGCAGAATAATCACCAGAAACCTATCAGTATTTGAAACAAAATTTTTCTAAAGAAAGCATATGGCTGTAAAATTCCAACCAAAAAGAATATGAGAATTTTAACACAGATGACTCACACAGACACAATGACCTTGGTATTTCCAAACTCAGCATAAGCAGATCCAGAAGCAGAATTTACAGCACCTGTCCTGAAAACTGCAAATCACCAACATTTGAGCATTCATTTCAATTCAGCAAATCAGAATCCAAGAAACACCAATACAAAGAAGGATATGGAGAATGAGCCATAACTTTTCTATAAGAATCCATCTTTCTTACGTTCCAGAAGCCTAAAAACTATAAGAAAATTGATACTTTGTGGTAGAAGCAGGAATTGATGATACCATGGCATGACAACTGAACAAGAATGGAAACCTCATACTCTCTTTTGTCATAAGAATGAACACTCAAATTTTAAATAAGGATAAGAAAGGAGACACGGGAACCAAAGATAGAGCATACTGGCACAAGTAAAACTTGAAGAAGCAAAACCACTTAAACTCCTGGACTATTGGCCAAACAGAACACGCAGCTGAAACAAACTTAAACAGAGAAATGCTTACAAACATCCAACGAAGTATGAAAAACAACCAAACAAAATTACGTATTGGGCTTATTTAACTCATCAAGACATCAAACAGCACCAATCTACCAAAGACATTTAATATAAAGTTTCATATTATACCATATCCAGTATGAGATTATGAACAAAGACAAGCCTTTAATGATGTCACTAAAAGCAAATAAACTTACACATACCCCAGGTGATGAATCACACTAACATACAGAGAGACACACAGAAGAAAAAGGGAAACTTTTTTTCTAGGATGATTATCAAAGAGTCGAGACAGCTTGCCAACATCTAAATAAACCGCCAAAGTTTTCAGCTTTACTTGCAAAACATGATCAAAAAGTAAAATCAAAAGCCAAATTACCTATATCCATGATCAGATTAAACCCAAAAAGGAAAAAAGGAAGAAAAAGAACACCCATAAATAAAAGCTAAACAAAGACAAAGAACAGAAGAAGCTTACATGCGGGTCGGCACTGATGGAAGCCGCGGCCATCTGGTCGAACCCAATCGAGATCGTTGCCTTTGAAAATGGGTGGTCGGGTTTTCTGAGTCAGAGACGGGGAATACGTTGTCGGAGCTGAACCGGGTTTTGCGGCCATGCTTTTTCTGCTTCTGGTTTCTCCTCCTTCTCCGTTTTGGTTTCAGTCACAAGCTCTGCCCTATTTTCAAGTTGGTCCAGGTTTCATTGTTCGTGCTGCCAGGTCAAGACGGTACGCTTCGAAAGGGCAAAAATTAAATACTCCCTCTAAACGATATCGTTGGAGTGATATTTGAGTACCCGACTTTAATGACGCAATCACCCTTGCACTACCCTGTGTTTGGTTGCGGAGAAAATGAGAGAAAAAGGTTGATTTTTAATGGATTATGCATTATAGAATTACTACTATTAATCTCAGAGTGAAAGTTAAGAGTCCTCACTTATACCTCATTTGATAGAAGTTATGTTTTTACCTTATCAATTAAAATTTATTTAAAAGTTTAAATTAATTTATTTTTTTAAAATTACGTAATTTAAATCTAAAAAATTATTGAATCAAAAATATTTGGATACCATCAAATCGATATATCAAGAACAATTAAGATAAGGAGATCCAATAAGAAGAGATACTTTAACCAAGTCAAAGGGTTATTTCCTTTGAATATTTATATATCATGGATGAACATAAAGTGGGAATTGATTTACAGGATTTGGCAAACTGTAATCTCAGCAGATACATGAGAATGAGAACAAAAGACAACAAGAAGAATCAGTTCCAATAAGTTTCAATCCTGATCAATACACAATTAGAAGAAGACAAAAGGAAACCAAGGGTGCTTCCAAGTCATGTAAACTTGCTTAAAAATAGGCAAACAGAAGGGAAAAATCAATCAACTCTTCTACAATTCCTTAAAGCAATGCAGCTCTAGGGAGGAGGAGGCCCGGGCTCGAAGAGTGGAGGGCAGCAGCTTCTAAATACACCACAGCAGCACAGCAACCACAAGCTGCAAACAGTAGGGAAGCCAAGAAAATGAGAAAGGCTGTTTTGTTTCTTCCTGCAGAAGTAAAATGCAGTACTGGGGAGAGAACAGCTTACCAAGATTCCCAAAACCCTCCATCCTGAGGAGGAGCCGAAGCTAGCAGCGGTGTACTTGGAGGCGGAGGTGGATCCATTGCTGACCCTGGAATGTTGAGAATGGTGATAAGACCTTGGGAAGAAGGCTTAAATGGTGAGTTTATTATATATGTTGATGGAATTCTACCATCCTTTCTCAAAGTCATATACCAACTACCGTTCAAAGGGAGACTCCAAGTCTGCAAAAACGAGACACCCAACTAACACATGAACAAAGTTACTCTAACTGCTCTGAGACTTGCCAGACATCCGAAATCTAAGGCAGTTAACAAGGAAGAGCATTGCTGTATAAAGCTGCTGCACTGGACCTTCTAGATGAGAAAATGATTGAAAAATGAACCCAAACATGATGGCATTCATGATTGTTCTGTCGACTTGTATTTGGTTCAAGGATTTTTTGGGTGCAATGGATCGTGTGAGACAAGTTAAAAATTCGATATTGAATGTTTGATGACGGCAACTTAAAAGTAGAACTGATTCTCCTGCAATGGCCATTACATCCATACTGAAAAAGATTGCCTATCATCTACAGACTTCAGTTGATTTGATTTTTTTTATTAATTTTGTATAAATTTTCTGTACAAATGCATGAAACGCGATAAAGGAAAAACTATGACCTAGTACTAACACAACCTGTGTGTGGCCTATTCTTCAAGACAACCCCCCCCAACAAACAAAAAATCAAATGGATATTTTCTCAAAAACCTACTCCCTATATGAAGTTCCTTTCTTAGAGTACACAGCAGAAAGAAACCAAAGCAAACTTGTGCAAAATGTGTTAATCCTGTCAGTTGGATGGGTTCTTCTCAGGGGGACTTAACATTTGCCATGCGGAATGATTCAAACCGAGGCTCTGTTAAGTCTACTGCTTCATCATCATTGACACGCCAACTCCTAGCATTGGAACTCAAAAGGATCAGCCTCTCCATACACTCAGCAGGAAGGGGACCTATTTCTTTGCCGATAATTTCAATACCATCTGTACTTAATGGCGGTGAGCTCTCAGCTGAACTAATAGACGCAGCTGGCATATGCTCCTCTGTATCATATAAAGCCTCAATTACGCTTTGATGTCTCTCTACAAGAGCTTCATTCTTCACGTTATGGGCTGATGACATCTGCACAAGAAAACAGGCAAGATTATTGGGCTCATTAATAGGTTAGAAGACATGGCAACCCTCATATTATTAGATGTATTCATCTTGATTTTAATTAATGAGGCCAGTTGTTTCCATTAGGAGTATGGTACTATAAACCATGTAACTATCATAGAGCAAAGATGGACAAGCATCGACTTCTGAACAGGTTTAAAGCATTACCTGGAAAAAATTTACAGGGATATTCATTCTTTTAGATTTATCTGGTGCAATAGTTGAGAGGATTTGCACAACCTCACTCATTGTTGGTCGAGCGTCAGGGTCTAACAGCAAGCACTCCTTTGCTAGGTAAGCCATTATCTGCATCTCTTCTTCTGGAAAATTCCCTTTTAAACGTGGGTCAGGTAACTCTGAGGTCACTCGCTTACTATCCTGTAAACGAGGGGTAGCCTGAATGGGACAAAGTGCAGACAAATAGTTTAAGCATCACAACCAACATCCAGAAATTTAGCGTTGCATAAAAGAAGAAGAGGCAATGGAAGAGCTGCTTAAAAAACTACCATGAAAATATCTACTTTACCCATATAACAAGACTTTCTTCTTTATTGTTTGATTCCTGGATGGGTTGCCGACCAGTGATCAGTTCCAGAAGAACTACGCCGAAACTGAATACATCTGACATAAGTGAGGCTTTTCCAACAATTGCATATTCAGGGGCAAAATAGCCAAAAGTGCCTTGCATTCTTGCTGGAGAACTGGAACAGCTGGGAACTCCATCAGCTCTTACATGTTTGGCCAAACCAAGATCAGTTATCTGCACATGTTCACTATTTATGTTAGAAACCAATATGTACACAAATGTGTGCGAAATTAATGTATGTTAGCATCACATTTCAAGTTCAAACTCAATATATATTTATTTGTCATCTAATTTTCTCAAGACATTGTCTAAAATATATTTTTGTAAACATTATACTTGGTTCTTTTCCTCTTTCCATCTGGAGCTTAATATTTGTAATAGAAGTCTAATAGTAATCACTCTTACTTTAGCTCTCCAGTTGTTGTCCAGAAGAATATTTGTGGATTTTACATCTCTATGCAATATTCTAGGAGCAGCCGCTTCATGAAGATATTCCAAGCCCCTTGCAGCACCAATAGCAATACCAACACGAGTTTCCCAGGTCATGTTCTCCCCCAAATTCCCATCCAAACAATCCCTCAAATTACCATTAGGCATGTATTCAAATACCAGTAGCCTCTCAGCATGTTTCCCGCTGAATTCTGAACAGTAGCCAAGCAAGGGCACCACATGACAGTGATGTAGCCTTGACAACAGCTCGACCTAAGCAAAACAACACTGTAAAATACCTTATAGTGTTTTGGAGAACAACATAAAATCTCTTGTTTAAAAGCCAAGTTGAGATTGTACCTCTGTTGAAAAGATGGAATCTACATCAGGGCCTCCTTGAAGTTTAAGTCGCTTGACTGCAACAATTCTTCCATCCTTAAGCTGGCCCCGGTACACAAAGCTACTTCCTCCAAGTCCTATAAGGTTGGAATTGGAGAACTTATTGGTTGCATTTTCCAGTTCAGAGTAGGCGAACTGGCAAATTGTTCCAAGTATAGTCCCTTTTTTTCCCCGACAAAGGAATGAAGCCTTTTGAAAGCATCCTGAAAATAGAGAAGACGTCATGCTTTATATATCCCAAACCAAGTTCAGAACGAAGAATGCAGTATGCAAGGTTCAGAAACATAAAAAAACCCAGAGAGCTAGCAGGGCAAGAAATGGTTAAGAGTTTGTATTACAATTAAAAGCAAATCAAAGAAAGGGAAGTTATAACATGTTACAGCTTATATACCCGCAACAGGTTTAGTAGGGAAGCTGACGTTAACTATAGTTTCTGACACCAAAGAAGTCTTATGACTTATCAAGTTGGTAGCACTATTGCAACTTGTTTCTTTATCTGATGAGAATATTGGTGGTTGGATAGGGCACTTCGCGCACTTGTCCTTTCGACAGAAATAGCATGTTACTGAAGCAAGAAATGCCAGTGTTGTGAGAATGACAGAGAGTAATAGAATAATCACAACAACTCTGTTAGAGTAGTGATTTCTTGAAGCTGGTGCCTGAGGAAGAGATCCTGTCAATTCAATTAAGTGCCACTGAATAAGCTCCTAATCTTTATCTGAATACTGGCCAATTACTTTGAATAACAAACCATAGTATCAAAGATGAAAGATTAAATATATATTAATTACTTGATAAAATTAAAAAAGAAAATGGAAACATTCATGTTCACTGGTTATCTAGAATTTGTTTTAAAAGCTCCTTCCATCAAACCAGGCAATCTTCTGGTTCATGGTGCATACAGGCAGCTGAGCTATTGAATTCTTCAGAAATATGCATTTACATTGGGAGTTGGAAGAAAGTACCAGCAGTGCAGTTGCAGGCGGTAAAACACGTAGTATCATGATTGTTGACTGCTACTTTAGGCAATCCATCAGTAGCACATAAACATGTCCACCTATCTCCACTTGGTTCAACTGCCACATATGATGTCACAGAATTTGGTGTTTTAGATACAAAAAGTTGGTGATAGTTCCACAAAAATGCTAGATAATAGTAGTTAAATAATAGTAAGAGCGACTTCTGTCAATCACTGGCACCAGCAGAAAGAAGCTCGAAGATTCAAAATTATCATACCACAATAATATCAGCATACCTGGACTGCAATCACAGGATCTTGAACAGTTAGATTTAAGAACAGAGGTCTGGTTTCCCTGATTTAAGGAAGAGCATGTGCATGTCCAGTTGTTTACGCCTGATGTATTAGAAAGTTCATCTGCCATCAAATGATTACAAGGAAATTGAGATAAGTGGCAATTATGTAGGTAGCAAACAAACAATGAGAAGCATTTACAAGTCTTCATGCCTGAGAAAGCTTAAAAGACAGGTGAAGAAAGTAAACTTTTGGGGTTGCCAAAGCTAGACCTTAAGCTAGAGAAATATCAGGCAAATGTACACACAGAACCCAGGATTCCCAATGGTAATATGGGATGTATAAAGAAAAGACGAAGAAGAGACCAGATTTAAAGAGAGAAGTATATTCATACTAACCGCAAAGACCATGCTGAATCCAAATCAAGCTAATGACAAAAGCAAGAGAAACTTCCACCTCGAGCTTCATTTCTTCCAATTTGAGCACTGAAGTGGAAAAAAATCTTGTTATCTCTGTGTTATAATTCCAAAATGAATGCCTTGTACTGCTTCAACAAAGTATAAGATTGACAACAGAAGTGAAAGCAATCTAATTGAAAACAGAGGATGGGTGGGTAAGTACATCCGGATTTGAATTCTTAGTACAAAAGCTAAAACAAGCAAAATTGCTTTGCAGCAAAGACATGGGCAGATTTTCCAGAAATCTTGAATTCACAAAACCATGGTAAAAGGAAAAAATTGCTCTAGTTATTCGAGTCTGAGGTGAACCAAATGCTAGACTCCAGCTTCATTCATTTTGATTATGTAGTTCTACCTATATATCAAGTCATCAAAATGGATATGCCTGAAACATCTCAGAAGCATAATAACATGAAATAATAAAATCAATAACCGGATAAAACAACTATAATATTCAATTTGAAAAGAAACAACCTCTAAATCATATACAAACCTTCATTAGTGGCCACGCACAACTGTTCAAATTTCCCTGATCTTAAATGCCTCGACTCTGCAGAAAACAAATGACAACCCAAAGTTTGAAAATTGATGTGACAAAGAAAAAGGGGTAAGAATTTAATCAAATGACTCTGCAACTATGGATATGGCAAGATTGGTTCAGAGATTGAAAGATCATGTGTGATATAGCATTTGGAATCTCAGACTAAGCAAAACTGAGGATGCCTCTAAATTCATGCCCAGACTCTAGATGAGATGGCCAGACCATCAAAAAATGGAAAGTTAATATAGCATGATAGGTATTGCCCAATTCTGGTTGGCCAACAAACATCTTAGGCTGCCAATTCTAATTCTTTCAACCCTTTCCCAAGGTAGTCAAGCAAGCAAGCAAGGAACAAGTAATACCATGTTACACACTCAATGCCAATATTCTATACCAAAATTTCTATAACAAACTTCACAAAATATTAATTACTAGTATCTGTCTACAGTCCCCAGAGACAGCCTCCAATCATAAGTGTCCAAAAAGCAAAAAACATATAAGGTCTAGCTAAATTGAAACAGTTATTAGAGTATAGTTACTTCAAATATTAAATATATACACATGGTCTACAGGGCACAAATTGGTTTTCAAAATAATGGCACCGGAGGCCTTGCTCCCCAACTCCAGCTGCAACTGCATTTAATGGTGTAGAATGGACACCTACCTAGCTAGCAAAACCTACTTATGAATCTTGTTCCCAGAACTTACAAGATGAAACCAACATGCTAATTCATCAACATTGTTAGAAGTAAACTTGCTTTTAGACAGAGAGGATACCACCATACGTAAGAGAAAGAAAAAAAAACACAGAATAAATAAGCTGGATATATTGTTTAAGTTCAAACCTGAGTGTTAAACTGGACAGCATAACCTCCTGAGGAAGCTCAGAAGAATGGATAATTCATTGCTCTTAAATGCTTGAATACCAACCACATTTCAGCAGTTATTAAGTTGAAAAAAGAAAAAGGAGTTTGCAATGAAGAAGAAACATGTAACAGCACATTTAAAAAGAAATAGACAGAGACTGATAAGGTTTTGAATATGCAGAAGCATTCAGAAACTGGAATAGAAACAGAAAAACAAACCCATCAACCACCTCTCTGAAAGCTACCCATTTGCCAACACGAAAATGACTTCTCAACCATTTTCCTTCAGGATTAATGGGTTCTTTGTAAAAATTGATAAAGTTAGACAAAGTTCAGAGCTTTTGCCAATTTGGCAACGGTTAAAAAAAGATAAGAACGAGAACGAACATGGCTTAGCTTCAAAGACATATACTGCTACTGTCTGCTACTGCATACGTTGGGGACTGTTCAAAGCCAGATATAAAGTTGTTGTTTCTACGTGGAGGTCCCATTTCTTGTCTTGTGTCGTTGTCCGGATTTTGGGGGGGATGAAGGGGCCTAAGTTGATATGGACCGTTTGATCAAAGGATGCCAATCATTCTGATCACGTGGTTGGATTTATAGGCAATCTAAACATCATTAAACTAATAATACCAATTGATTAGAATTACTAAAAAGAAGCAAAAGCTATATAAAAAGAGAAGTCAGAACAAATCACGAAAATTTGGCTCACCTAAACCAATCTTCTTTGGGAATAAACAATTGCTTTATGTCACTCTTTGTTTCCTTTTCCTTTCGCAGTCTTCATTCATGATTTCAATGGTCTACATACATATACATTATTATTTAATCACAAAATATTATTTTACAAATATATAAAGATAAATATCTAATGATTCTCACATGAGAATTCTTGATGTATAAATTTATTTATTAATGAGATTATAGGTATGATTCGTCCATAATTACAAAATTTATATGGACGGTGAATTAAATATAAATTCGTAATTTTTAATTAAGATTTCAATTAAACTAATTTGGTTGGAATTTCGTGTTTTATGTAGGTAAAGACAAATGGAAGGTGAAATTAATTGGAGCTAATATCTTTGCACTGAACACGAGGTGGCGCCTTTTTTTGTAGTAATATTATAGTTTTTCACGTGGTAATCACATGCAAAGGTGGGGCCATGTGATTACATTTTTCCCAGTCTGATTGACTCCTGACCGTAGGCTGTGGATCTGAGGGCTGGTGATAGATTGGTCAATTAATCAAAAGGGGTATGATGTTGATGATTTTCATGATTGGAATTAGATATGGTGGGTGATCAACTTACATCATCCCAAAATAATTGTTTAAACTTCCATTTTATTGGCTTTGTTTCTTTCAAATGTTCTTATTTTGTAATGAATATTTCTTTATTTCTCGTACGAGTGTACGTATGCATATATATATATATATATAAAATACAATTATTTCGATCTCTAAATATTTGTCTGTCTTCAATTTTTACGAAAATTTAAAATAAAAGTAAAATTACCTCAAAACTAGATGAAACTCATCTCAATGGGCAACTTGGCATCAATTCTCTTGTTAATTTATTGCAATCTTGGTTATCCATGTGGATATTGCTGATTTTCTTCTTAAACCAGTCTGGAATTTGGCTGTGCTAACATGGTAGGAAGTCACTTGACAGAGGCCATCATTAACTCTTGTGGGGTATTCCATGGCAGCTCCAATTAAAGGAGGAAAAAGCAACACGAGAACACGTTGTCACACTTTTCTTGGTTTGAAGATATTTTATGGGGAATTTTTTATTCCTTGAGACCAATCACGTAAATTTGATGATATTTTCTTCCTCAACAAAGTCCACCATGGATTTGTTCGGCTTTAAGAATCTGGGTGCAAATCATGCAACCTGAGAGTACTAACCATGCATCTTGATGATATTTCCATCCTTACCAGAAAGATTTCCGATACAGGCTGAAAGTGACCAAGAACCAGGGAGAAAGGTGGGATCCTTCTCCTACATTGATGTGAAGTCATAAAAGACTCAAAATGGTACAACCTTGTAGGAATTATGGGGAACACCCACACATTCAACCATTATGATTCAAACATTCAGAGGGATTATGGGGAAAACCCAATCTGATGGTATGTCGTTTACTGGATTTTTAAGGTTGGGACCAGAATTTGGAATCAGACAGAACAACATCAATGCCAAGTTCATGTAAGAATGAAGCATATGCTTACTCTTGTTTACCATGCTACTCAGCAAATTCTCAAGAGTAGTAGACGAAAAACTTGTGGAAAAGAATCAAAAGCAGATATACCATATCATATATTTAAGTGAAGAATTCACCCCAAGTATCCCACAATTACATGGCTATACCGTTTTTGAAGGAAAGAGGAAAAAAAAAACCATTGCTGCCTATGTACAATGCTCCATTATCAAAATATGTAAAGCACCTAATTCCCAGATTCTCCCTATTCTCACCTCCATTTATCTCCACTCAAACCGTTCATTTCAATTGTCTCCAATTTTTATTAATTTACATATTAGAACAAGAAAATATACCCACCACGTAAAAAACACCGAACCCCATTTCTATTTCGCCAATTTACCCCCGCTTTCCCAAGCAACAAAAATGAAAGACAAAAATTTCACAAAACAAAAGGTTTGTGGATATAGAAAATGAATGTAGGGTGAGGAGAATTTTTTGAGGATTTCGCCACTGATTACCTTGGCTGTGGACGTGCTGGAAATGACTGAGCTTGTCGAAGCTTTCGTTGTGGAGGGTTCCCAAAAAACATGGTCTGAGAACGAGTCACCATGTCTGTCATGGAAGGGGTCTGGTAAGCTTGAACAAGGCTTGTACTGTCGGTGGAATCACCTCGTGCAGTTGCTCTCTGCCAGGAATGTGAGCTCAAACCCGACAACACATAAGCCCTTCCAGATGACTCATACACATGACGGTTTGCCATTCTTTCTTGCATCTCCTTCAGCTCAGCACATAGTGCAACACATAACCTGTCACCAGCCTGTGCACAAATGGTTTCTGATAAAGCCCTGCGACAGCTCTCAAGGAGAGAGACTGCACCAGTTAGATCACCATGTTCAGCAGCAGCTCTAGCCTCAGCCATAGCCTCCGCAGCACGGAGCCTATTTCGCTGCCTGTCTACTTCCATTGACACTACTGGTTGTCCAATTATTGTGGCCCTCTGGATCTTTACTTCATTGGCTTCTTCCAAGGATACCATTTCTTTTGAAATGGGGTCTCTGTAAATACATCTAACTTTCAGCAATGACATCTCATCACTGGATTCATCAACTGGAACACTGACTGTCACCAAAAAATCCCTTTCTTCTTCAGCATACAAGTCTCCTACATCAATAGAACCTGTTCTTGCATCAGCCGTCATGCTGGTTCGATAACTCCCTGCCTTTATTGAATTAATTCGCAAATTTGGGTGTGAACACTCAACTTTAACACATGCCTCCTGCACTACCACACTTAAAAGCCCTCCAATGCATTGGGCAAATGCATCCTGGATCACAGCCTCAGCTTCTATGAAAGAAAATGTACCCCCAGATATCTCAGAAATTGAATGCATTGAAGCAGCATCATGATCTGCACCAAACCCAAAGGCATGCACAGGGATACGGAGACCTGCCCCACCATCCCGATGAATTGAGATAGGAAGAAGTGATTTGTAATCTGCCCTGGAATGGGCTCCACTAGGACTTGTCACAGTATAAGTATCCTGCCCATCGGATAACAGTATGATGCTTCCAACAGGGTTCTTCGACTTGCGATCTAGAATCACCTTGGCACCTTTCCTAAGCCCTTCAGCAATATTTGTCCCACCATTTGACGTAAGAGAGTTAACAGCCTGCAGTGCTTCCTGCCGTCCAGTCTCAGTCATCCGGCGAAGAGGAAAGAGGCGACGGGCTGTTGAGGAGAATGCTATAACAGAAAGCCGGTCAGAGGGCCCAAGATGCTGTATCACAAACCCCATAGCTCGTTTTAGCAATGCAAGCTTGGTACCTGCCATGCTGCCACTAACATCAAGAACAGTGACAAGGTCAACTGGGGCACGAGAATTTTGATTCGTTGGGGGAATTACAGTTTGATTTCTGCTATTTTGCCCTCCACTTGCATGGGGAGCTTTGAGATGGATTAATATAGCAAAATTATTATGACAGGTTGCTCTCGGAACAGCTGAAACTTCAGGATATGTTTTAACTTCTATTGCCCCAATAGAATTAATTTTAGTAATATCCTTGGCAAAGACATTTTCTTCAGTAGTCTCAACCTGCTGATCTAGGACTTCATCATCATCAAAGGTTCCTGGCTCAGAGGCATGAAAAAGTGAAGAAATCTGCCTAGTTGAATCTAACCGAGGGGAAGGTAGCCGTCGTACAACAGTCAACCAGGCATCATCCCGGGGCCAATCCACTGGGCTAATCCTAGACCTTCCATTGGGAAGATCAGAAGCAGGACTTTGAAAGGGGATCTCCTTCCATTTTGCTCTGCAAACTGGACAAATCTGATTTCCATGTTTTACATTAGAAGTTATACAGTGGAAGTGGAAAGAATGGGAGCATTCTGCCGTGAAAATAGCATGGCCTTGACCCGGTTTCATTGCTGTCAGGCATATTGCACAGGTTTTCTGCAGTTTGGAGGGACAGGCATGTGAGAAAATAATACTGACATGTCTGAAGTACAATATGCGTAGCTAAAGCAAAGCTTTAAAGCAATTACTACACTAAAATGTAAGAGTTACTTTAACACCTCCCCCTCCCCAAAACAAAAACTGATCCTAGAGGAGACAATCGGCAGTATCCCAAAACTCCAGCAGCTTGAGGAAGCTGGAACTAGTACAAACAGCGCATTAAATTACAAAAACTTTTTCATAAGCACTCATTAACAAAATTCATATCGCCCCAAGTGCCATGGAATTTTACAAAAAAAAAAAAAAAAAAGCAGCAAGTTCCAATTCAAGAGGATCAAAGTTGGCAGATATCTTTAAGAAGGATTCGGATTCATATGTTTCTGAAGTATTAACAGAAATTTAATTTCTCCATTGTGATCCAAATCCATATCTTACTCGAAACCATCCATCTGACAATTACCTTTATGTCGAAACCATCCATCTGACAATTACCTTTATATAAAATATCTAGTGTTTCTGGAAAAATGTGAAATTTTCAAAGGTCAAGTGTAGTAGTGCCCATCACTGACCCTTTCTGTCACCACACAGCTCTATTATTGAGACTGGCGCATGAAAAGAAGAAACAAAATGCAACCTACCTACATTATAAAGCCCTACTTGGTTTGAGACCAGGGTTAACTACACTGAAATGGCTAGGAAACTAAAGCTAACAAACCATAAGAGGTCAATGGTAAGTAGTCAAAGCATTGTAAAAGGACATATAAGGAATTCAACAAAAACAAAAGGGGTGACCTTTAAAAAAGTAAGAATAATCAAACAAACCCTCTCAAACTAATGATGAACCTTTCAACAAAATAACCCAAAAAAGAAATAAAAAGAAAATAATGCAAAGTTCATCAAAAGAAGTGGAAATGATGGGGTTTGCCCCCAAAATTTTATATTTTTTCTTTATTTTCCATTTCCCATTACTCCTTTTTTCTCTCTGAAGCTTACTACAGCAAATGCTCACAACCAACGGTCCACAGCCTTTTACAAAATTATCATCAAAAGGAGAGAGAGAGAGTTAGAAATATGTGTCTGTGGTATAGTGCAGCTATGCTGACCAGACAAAGCACTTTTCCATCAAGTGAGAGAGAGAGAGAGTACAGCGGACAGTAGGGTGTTGTTTTCCTTTTCTAATAAGCCAAAGGACAATGGTCCTTAAAGAGACTAGTCCACTTTATCCCCACATTGGCTCCATATGGCCTTATAGGAGAGTTGAAAACAACACAACAACAAATATCCATCCTCAGAAATTTCAGAATCAGCACACTATCACACATCCCCACCACCCCTCCTACCCCACATGATAAGTAGCATTGAAAGTTGAAACCAAGGTAGATGTATAGGGTAAAACAAATCAAATTTCTACAGCCAACAAAATAAATTGAAACCTGACAAGATTAAACAGTGCCTGACACGTACAAAATCTTATCCCCACACAAACCCTTCCTCGTTCATACATTGAATCCCATTATTCAAGATCAAGATTATCTCAAAAAGCAGAAGTTAGGCAGGGTACAACTGACGCTAGCGGTAGTTTGTATTAAAATAGTGTAAAAAATTACCCTTTCACATAAATCCCACCATTTCTGAAGATCAAAAATAAAGTGTTGGATTAAGTTAATTAAAAAAATTAACCAAATACGCTAATCACTGAGAACCAGAATTTCCTCTAAGATCCAGCAAGGGGGAAAAAAACCAAAATTAGCAACATAAGCAAAAATCTGAAAGAAAAAAAAGAAGTCCCAACTTTATTCTCATTCACGAGTAAAAAAAAAAAAACAAGAAGTGATTTTGGTAACAAAATGGGAAAAAAAATGCAGACCTTGGAAGATTTTGAGCTGGATTTGGACAACCGGAGCCCCGAAGAAGAAGGGGTCGGAGTTGTGGGGCGGCACTCGTTGCCTGAAGGAGAAACTGGTGACAGAGGAATAGCATCTGAAGAAAACCTTGAAGGAACATTAGCAGCATCATGAGAATGCTTAATGGATGATGTTGATGATGATGATGGTGATGAATCATCAAGCTTCTGATGAGGCACATACAAACACATGTTCAACCCCAGAGCCAACTTTGCTTTCCTCCATTTACTTTCCATGATAACAAAAAAAAAATCGGTTTTTGTTTTCTTTTCAGTTTTCAAGGTCCCTCCTTTGCACTAAAAGCCAGGTTTTTAAGCTTTGGGTTTTGTTCTTCAGGATGTTGAACAACCAGAGATGATGAAGTTAGGCAAAGGCAGCATTTTGGTTGAAAACAAATATGGGGATTGTTGTTGTAGTAAGAAGGAAAAGGAAGGAAACATTTCTTTGGGGCTGTGAGGAGTAAATAAATAAGGTGAAGGAGTGAATTACAAGTGAGATTTAATAGAGAGAGAGAGAGAGAGAGAAGTGAATGGAAAGGGTTGGCAAGGGAAGCTTTTGACCTTTCGTTTTGTGGAGATTGAGTCAGAGATTTAGCAGCCTTTTTTTTGGCTTCTTAATCTCGTTTGGAAATTAGATGTGGAGCTGCTGATTCTAAGGGGCGAAGTATTAAGAAATATTACTAAGAATTTTTTTTTTCCTTAGAACCATTTTCTGAAGTTCTGCTTTTAGAGAATTGCCCCTTAACTTTTACTTTGTTTTCATCATTGCCACTGATTTGTGCCAGCCATTTAATGCAATATTTTTATCTTTTTCTTTTTCAATATTTATTTTTCATAAAAACCAAAACCGTATTTAATTCGTCCTTAAACATTCGTCTCTCTTTAATTTTCACAATATTTAAGATAAAAATTTTAATTAAATATATTCAATATGATAATTAAGAGCAAATGTTACATTTTGCATGACATATATATATGAATTAGTTATTGAATACAAATAAAAGTTTCGAACGAAATTTGATATTTTAAATAAAAATATATATACACTTATTATTAAATCAAATATTTATATAAAATGGTTCTAAAATTCCAACTACCAGTCATTTTCTGAATTTTATGAACCCAAGCATTACCTGGAATTGCTGTTCTCAGTTTACTCACCCTAGTGAATGCTGCTTTGTCTTTGGGTTACTTTCAACAGAGGTGATTCGTCAAAATCAAAGCCACATGTTCAACAATTAAAAGCTCTTCTCAATTAATTATTTTGACCAAATTTTCATTCCCTTCTGGAAAGCCAAATCCAACACTTCTCTTCCATGTCCAGTGGATTTCTTTTGTTGGTACAATAGCACCCCAAGATACCCAAAAATCAAGGCTTGCAAATTGACTTTCAAAATCAATTAAAATCATTGAATACTCTTTGATTTCAAATTTATGGGATTTTCTTATAATTCCATGATAATAAATTTAATTGACCGATTACATGTTTTAAGTAAATTTTTTGATCGAAATAGGTGTTTTAATGTGTAATTAATCGTGAGAGTACGAATCATTACGCAATCCTAACTATTTATTGTAGGTTAGGTAAAACTTAGATTGAATAATTGTAAAATGGTAATAAAAAGAATCGTGATCTGATACGAACTTTTTTAAAAAATAATAATAATTTAAATATGTCACCAAAGCAAGTCCTTTTTCTTTAATGATAAAGAGTAAAAGGTAGATGAAAACAAAGGGTCTTACCTAATAATTTTTGCTCTTAACACACAACATGCAACTTGTTGGAAATATAAAGAAGGTGGATGTGCTCATCCAACTTGGGTCTTGGGGGTTGGCTAAACATTAAGACAAAGAGAAAAATGTTGGGTTTTGGCTAAAGTTTTGAGGGGAAAAGGGGAGAAAATCCCAAAACTTGTAGCTGCAAAGCATATAGAGACTGACTACTCTCTTTTGGTTTTACCCAAAACAAAAGGTTCTTCTTGTGATTCCTAATTGAATCAATTCAACAATTCTTTTCAATAATCTATTCTTTGGTTTTGTCTTTGTGGATTATGTTGAAGTCACTTTCAGGATAATTAGATTACCAGTCAGCAACAATCTATGAGGGGGAAGCACTTTTTTGACTTAGGCAGGAAATAAATTTTTGCTTGGCCCCATTATGATGGATAGATCCAATGGTGGGGATTGCCTCATCATGTTTACTATGTGTGAGATCATAATTTCGAAGAAGTTTTTGTTATAATTAATTATTCTAAAATGTCAAAAAAGATCAAAATATATTCGAAATCTATGTCCATGAAACCCTAAATTCGAGATCAATATATTTTAAATTAAGAAGGTTTTAATCTTTACTTTTAAATTAGATTTTAACTTTAAATTTCATAATAATTGAAAATCTCAAACTCAAGAAATGCTCAACTATCCTTTGGGAAAAAGAAGACTTTAATTTGCATACCCATTTTGAAGAGGCAATTGAATATGATTTATCACAACTTTAGGTGGCAAGTCATTATGTCATGCACTAAAACTGCTGAATGCATAGTGAAGTTGTTCACTGTTTTTTGTCCTTCATGTAAACTCATTTTTCAACTTTTTTAAAGCTTTTAGGTTGGGGATCAATCACCATTATTACTTTCCCATTTATTTATATTAATAAATATCCTAGATATTTCAAAATTATGTATATTATTATATAAACAATGAAATATATATATATACACACAAACACATAAGATTATCTTTGATGAAATTACGTAATCTCAAGAAAAATCCTATTTGGGTTAAGGAAAAAGAAATGTTAACAAAGGTTGCAATATGTAGTTGACTTAGGTTTCTCCTTTTCTTTTAAGACAAAGCCATTTTAATATCGGGTAACCTACTGCTACCTAATTGAACAGATTAATTAGGAAAATTGGGCGCATGTATTTTGATTATGGTACTAATCCTTTTAGCAGTAATAACTTGAAACTTTGAGTCTAAAGCAATTTACAACTACCAGGTTTTCTTAATTTAGACTTAAACCCCAAAAAATATTAATATATATATTTATTTTACTAATTTTTTAATTTTATTATATTTAAATGAATTTTTAAAATTTTTATTTTGAGTTAAATAAATTCTTAAATTTAATGAAAAATTGATTTCTATTAGACTCACTATCAAGTCATGTTTTCTGTCAATCTCTTTTCATATGATCAAATAATAGCTTTAGTTTAATTTATATTTGAGGGATTCAAATAATAAGAGATTTAAGATTGAATTAGGTTAGCATTACCTTGAAATATAATTAATTAAAAACCCAACCCTAATAGCTTGATTTTACTATTCTTTGAATTGGGACAAAAAAAGAGGCTAGGGTCACTATCATGATTGAGGACAGAGATGGGTGGTTTCCAAATAATGGCCACTCATGGCATTTGGACCATGGATTCACTCATTACTCACAATTGCAAAATCAAAGGTCATGCAATTGCACTAGGTTAGAGACATCAAGTGGGGTTTTGATGGACCCAAAAGCCAACAATATTTTTGGGAGATACCCATGGTCTTTGCCAAGGAAATTTTTGGTATTATGAAGGCAGTTTTACAATACTAGTACATGCCAACAATTATACAAAAAAATCCAAGGTGAATTCAAAAGTCTGCAGAGCCCTCTTGTTCATGTCAAATCCTTGTCACATGCACTGAAAAAATCCAAGTGGTGAGAGTCCCCACCGACACCTCACAGGCTTAGCCATGGAGATATGCTGACCTTTAATGCAACCAGATAAAATCAAAAGGGTTTTTGATCAATCATTGAGTCAGTCATTTCACTGGGGTAAATTTGTTCCATCCAATTTCTTATTAAATTATTTTTATAACACATACGGACTTACATACATACATATTACGTATAATTTTTTTATGCAAAATAATGAGTTTTAATAGATTTGTCTCCCGATCCCGGGTGCTGTCTTGAAAATAAGCAATTTAAGAAAAAGAAATGGAAATAAACTTGCTAAGTTATTATAAATACAAGTTAAGCTTATGTTATGATGTACTTTTAATTAATCCATAGCCCCTAATCAGAGATTTAGGGACACAATTAGGAGGGGGGATGTTCCCTTGGAAAAGCCTGCTTTATACTTTTGTGTTGACTTGCCCCAGAAAGTGTGGCAAATTTAGGGTTACAAAAGAGAGTCCAAAACCCCACAAAAGGAGCCGTAGGGGATTCTTTACTTAATGATTCTCCCACTTACTGTAATTAAAACCCCTCTCTCCCTCTTTCTCTTTCTACATGGGAAACAAGCTGGAAACATAAATGTGGTCTCAAAAGGAGCTAAATTATAAAAGGATCCACTGTCTTGGGTCCCTTGAGCATGTTCTCTTGTAGTGAAGGAATATGACTTTTGCATCTAAAAGATAGAGCCCTCTTCCCTTTGTGAAGGGTCCCTCCTTCTAAGTGGAAACAATTACATAAACCAACTGAGAATTAAGATCATTTTTGTATCAATCTATCCCATTTCTTGCTTGTTTTCTGATGTGATCTGTTGCATTATAGAGGTTATTAGGCAATCACAGTACAATTGAATTTTTTTTTCTAAATTATTCCTATCATTTTCTTGTCTCATTTGTAATAATAATTTCGATCTCTACTTTATATTTTAAGAGAGTTTTCGGTTTGAAAATTTGACTTCGATGACTTCGAAATTTAAATATATTGATTTGAGGCCAAATAAATACTATAATGTCAACTATCAATATTGGTTATATATTGTCACAAGCTAATAAGAAAATACTTAAGTATTTAATTAATAGGAAATGAATATAGATGTCTAGGGACACCAGTTAAAGTGATATTTACAAAAAAAAAAGTAAAAACATTTTTTTAATAATATTTTGATTATTTTTAATCAATGTTTATATATAGACACCCGTTAATTGAACCCTAATTAATTGATTAAGTGTCATAATCAAAATATAGGATGATAGTTAGTTAAGGTCTTAGGCAGGTTTCTTGAATTATAAGAGGCAAGCATCTGACTGGATGTGGATGGAACCTGCGAAGAGGCTCTTTCAATGCTCCAAGACCTAACAAAGTGAGTGAGTGAATGAATGAATGAATGGAAGAGAGGCAAAAGAAAAAGGTTGCAAACTTGAATGCTCAACTAATGCTAAGAAGAAGGGGTGGTGAGCAGAGAGAGAGAGATAGAGATGACAGGTTGTCATGCATGTAACAAAGGTGACAAAAATGAATAGCCTTCTGAGGTCCTTATAAACTTAGTGGGTTTTTGCTAGTTGTCAAAATTGATTGCTTCCCCCAAAAAAAATTTAAAAATAATTAAAAAAAACCCTAAAAAGGTTGAGAAGTCAATGGTATGACATTAAAGCCACCACTGAGATCATGTCATCTTTGAACATGGAAAACAAAAGAGCTACTTTAATTCAGAATAGGGTTTTGAGGGATACCTACCCATTGAGGAATCACATTCCCAAAATTCATTGTCTGATGCTGAAACTGATGGGTTTCATTTGTAGTACAAGTTCATTACAAGCATGATGAAATAACCATGGGATATAAGTTAGCCAAAGAATCAACTAATCTTCTTCATAAATCTTATTTGTTTGAGCTTGTTGAAGAAAGGAAACCGAACTGATCCAACCACATGTGCTTCCCTTCAACTCATCATTTACATCTTTGTCATTCCAAGTCAGACATAAACAGGTCTAAAGACCAAACCCAAAGAAAGAGAAACTTCTTGATTTAGGCTGCAAGCAACAAAATTTGACATTGTTATTATTCTTTACATCTTTTCAGATCTTTGACTCCGTATCACAACAATCAACATGCAAAGGTGAAGGCAATAATACCCACAGTGAAAGACATAAAGAGGATAATAATAATGGATTAATGGCCTGTTAATCCCTTAAATTTAGGAACAATGACGGTGATGAATTTATTTTTAATGATTTTTCTTACTTTTTTATATTAAAAAGCATCCAATATCTGTATTATTAAAAAAATTTCAAATTAAATATAAAATATATTAAAATTAAAATTTTTATCGAAATAGTCGACGAAAACCAATGCCGCATCGGAATATGTATGTAATATATATCTCCTAAGTATTAGAAAAATTCCAATAATAGTAAACTATATTGAGGATAACAGTTGGAGTTATATTAAAAAAGAGAAAGTTTGGTCAAAGACACAAATTAAGCTTAGATCATTAGCAGATGGGTTTGGTTTCAACTTCCTTAAACAACCAGCTAGGCAGCCTTTCTGATCTCTAGATGGGTTTTATTTTTTTATTTAAATGAGGATGACAAATCAATACTCTTACATGTTACAAAAATGAAGCACATGAAGGGGACGGCTGGAACCAAAAGACTTAGACTTGTCCTTGTGTTAGCATGTGATGATGTAGAATCATATGGGGAAAATATATTTTCTTTTGGGGTTGCTTGTCAAACCTTCCTTGTTTAATGGTAATTAGAAATGGATAAGTCAGAAGCCGGCATTTACCCAAAATTGGAATCCCCAAGTGGATTTATTCTAATAATGGTACAATTCTATTGTTTAATTTTCTTCATTTTTTCTATTTCTTTCAATGCTTGGGTTTGGACACATTTAAATGACTAAAAACAACCTACTGAATATGAGTATAGTTTCTATTACGGACTCTTTTGCTCAATTTGATGTTGATAAAGTTAACGTATGACGATAATATGAAGTGAAATTAAGAATTGTATTTTTAACAGTAATATGTATCTTTGTAATTGATTTTTGAATGAAGATTGTAATCATGTATCGGCTTTTGATATTAATAAAATTTTAGTTTGATTGAAAAAAAAATTATTTTTGTTGATGAAGATGATTAGCTCTGAAATTTTATAATGAAAATAACATAAAAGGGTAAAGAAAAATGATTGAATAAGGCAAAAAAAAAAGACCCTGAATAATGTTCCAAAATGGGCCTTGGGACACCTTCTGATTTGAAATTGAATAAAGAAAAGACCAAGAGTTAGGATGTGATATCCAATTCTCAAATAGTAAAGGCCCAGCTAGTTTCTATTTTTTGGTTATTAAACTGAAGTTATGTGCGTAAGATTATGGTTTCTGAAGTCTTAAAAAGGAACCCAAAAAGGGGAGAGGACTAAAAATTCAAAGACAAACCAAAGCAAGGCCAATAATTATTAATTAATCCAAATGCAAAATGACAGATTGAGGCTTATTAGAGGGTCCAGACTCTAATTAAATTCACTTACTTGGGCCTCAAATCCCAGACATTATTTGTTCAGCCAGGTAGGCAATGTTAAGGTTAATCATTCCATTATAAAACCTACAAATTTTCATATTGGAAATTTTATTAAATTTCTACCTTGTACCATATCCTACATTATCAACAATCTTTCTTTTTTTTTTTTTCTCAATTATCACTTAACTCCAAAAAAATTTAAATCTTACCTTTTGAATAAAGGAAAAATATATAATATTATTTATTATCGAATCAAATATTCAAATAGTAATAGGTATATGGAGAGGTTGCTAGGTTTCTACCATCATTCAAAATGCTATAATCTAAACTAATATGTGTTGGACATTTAGCTGCAAAGCATTTAGTTATGACAGCAAATGATTAACATTGCAACTTGGCATTTGATAGTGATGCAAATCACTAAAACAATAATTTGATTTTTATTGATGAAAATTTTCATTGAAAATTTTTAAATTTTCTTTAATACGGCATGAATAATGGATATTACATATAAACAATTTTTGACAAAAAAAAATTTCGTATTTAGATAATATTATTTTTCTTTTGATATAATTTATTAATTTAGATATATTTGAGAGTTGGTTGGTCACACTTTGTATTTTGATTTTTCGTGAAAGAAATAACAATCATTAAAGTCAAAGTTTAAATAATTGATATTTATAGTATTAAATCTGTTAAAGAATGATGATAACATGAATACTACATCGATTAGATTGATAGTTGCTTCATGACAATTTTTTCTGTCAGGTTAATTATAAGAATAAGAAAATATTGCAATCATAATCAAATATTAAATTTTATATAAATTAACAAATAAATTAATGAATCAATGAATCGATTATTAGATCAAATTCGTACATGAAAATATCAAAAATCATGAGAAAACAAGATGAAGATTTATATTTCTTACGTTTACGAGAGAAATTCGTATAATTAAAATTTAAAACTTTTATTTGAAGATTTCATAGTTAAACTTTAGAAATGAGATTTTTGGATTTATGAGACAAAAGGGTAGACCATCACTCACATATAATCCGAATTTCAGTAGTTCTTATGTGTAAAAGCCAAAAAAAAAAAAACCCTCTATCCTATGTGGCAATTAAACCTTTTATTAGCTCTCCTATCCTAAGACCTAGATATTTATGCCAAGCTTGTGGCTAATACATTTAATGAGATTGAAATACATATCTAGATTCTATGGCATGAAGTAGGTAAATAAGAAACTTGAATTTGATACAAAGATACAGTCATAGATCTCCACACTTGGTTACAATAGTATTAAGGACCAAAACCGAAAAGGGACACACACAATAATTGATGCATGATCATTTTGTATATACTAAAAAATTTAATTTTATTTGAATATTTAATTCAGTGATTGATATGTGATCATTCGATTTAAAAAGTAAAATTCGAATTTTCTTTATCAATTTCTATTATGATAAAAACCTCAAGAAAATATGTCTCGATCAATCTAATTATTAAAAGTCTAGCTAGTAAAGGTATTATAATGTATTATGTGATGATGAGAAGTTGACAAATGCCAACAAAATCAAGAATGGTAGCTAGATTTTGCATCATAACATGTGGTTGGTGGTAGGTTAAAGAAAAGTATGCATGTTTTAATGTGGTAAACGAGTAATTTGATGTGAGGTTGTAGCTGCCAAACCAAAATTCCCAACTTGGGGTTTTGAATGTTTCCAATTGAAAATGAAGAGTTAATGCGAGATGGGTCAAACCCAAACCTTATTGGCTAAGTAAAGTTTGTATTATATATTTAATTATGAAGCTAGTGCTAAGCACAAAAATATCCACATCAGATAATTTATACTCTTTCTCTTAATTAATACACTGACCAAGCTCCCATAGGGGACGTGTAGGAGTTCCTTACTTCTTAGTAGGAGGCTAATTGTAGGTTGTATGACCAACCAAGTCTCAGTTAGATTACAACGACGGACTTGACACAGCATTTGTGTAATTTTATTTTGAATTGTAACACGAAAATTTGATTACGGGTATTCATTATAAGAACACATATTCTATAATAATATTTTTATTGGAAATTAAGGTTTTGTGTTTAATATGCTGCCAGTATATAATATTTATATATTATTATTTAATCACAGAATGTTAATTATCTCGTACATCTTATTAACGAAGTGATAATATTTGATTGATTAATAGTGAATACAATGTATTAAATATGAATCCTGAAATTAAAGTAAATAATAAAATCTAACATAAGCGAAAAGAAGAAGAAGAAAGTGAGAATGGCTAGGGAGATGGGAAGAATACAACGTACCTTCAATATCTACCAAAAGCAGATGGAGAGAGAGGTACGACATTGATATCTACTAATGAACCTAATCTGGAGTTGAAAAAAAGATAATCCCATGTTGTCTAACTCTCCACCTAATCTTATATAATATTAAAATGG
This sequence comes from Theobroma cacao, assembly GCF_053813885.1. Taxonomy (NCBI): domain Eukaryota; kingdom Viridiplantae; phylum Streptophyta; class Magnoliopsida; order Malvales; family Malvaceae; genus Theobroma; species Theobroma cacao. The sequence goes on from NC_142647.1 coordinate 49,440,878, forward strand.
AGTACCTAATTGATTAAAAATGGAAAAATACAGAGAAGGAAAGAGACATTAATTAGCTCTGAAGTTTAAATGCAGCTTTTGGGAGAAGATAAGAACGTTTTGATGTTGTTTCGAGGTGGTTGGTGAAAGGAATTCAACATCAACCACAACAAACTATGTCTATTTTCTTTGCTAATTTTCCTTTCCTTCCATCCTTCAAACAAAGATAATATTTTCCTTTAGAAATTTGGTCTTCTCTAACATGATAGCATTTCCACCAGCTTGGATGACCTGATCTTCCTCCTTTTGTGATTATGACATATGTAAAAAATTTTTAAAAATCATCTATAACTCTATATAAAAAGAAATTTTAACAAGATTTCATACGATATCACGTGAGCACTTTAACAAAAAAGTGTTACAGGTTAAAAGAAGTAGTCAATTTTTCATATGAAGCCATCAGAGGAGAGCTGTTATGGGATTTGGTCTTGGATGGACTGCATCATTGGTGGTCTATATGAGTAGTGGGTCTATAAAAAAACCTTAACCCCATGGCCAAAATCATATTAAGATATTGATATTAAAAAGGAAAACCCTTATAACCCCATGGCCAAAAGCTTTACAATGTCAAGTGATTTTACCCTAACTTCCACCGTGTATACATATATATATATATATATATAATAAAATAGTTTATCTAGGACTGTGGGAGGAGACAAGACAACAATATTGTCGTAGGGAAGTAACATAAGTAGTTTAGTTAGACAGGTATCAAAGAAAACAGATTCTTCCGACATAGATTCCTTACAAGAATCTTAAAGAAAGGTTCTAACTACTCCTCCAAGAGACTTGAAGTATAACTTGATCCAATTTCATTAACCAACAAGCTTCTTTTCGTGATCAAAATTCACCAGCGGTACACTATAATTATTGTTTAGGTATACGAAACATAATTATATATACGTGTAAATATTGTGAAATGTATTGATTACAAAAATTAATGAAGAGAATTGAATTCGTTGTGTAATTATAATTCTTGAATTTAAATAATTTTATCAAAATTTATTATTGGGTACAATTATCACTAATGCTCACATATATGAGATCTAATCATTAAAATTTATATATACGTGTAAATATTACGAAAAGTATTGACTAAACGAAATTAATGAAAAAAGTTGAATTTGCCGTGCAATTATAATTCTTAAATTTTTTTTATAAGAATTCATTACTGGTCCAATTATCATTCGTACTCACATATATGAGTTAATTATTAATAATTATATATACATGTAAATATTATAAAATATATTGACTAAACGAAATTAATGAAAAGAGCCGAATTTGTTGTGTAATTATAATTCTTGAACCTAATATTTTTTCTGCAATCAAAATTCATTATCAGTATTCACTATTGATCATTCGCATATATGAAACCTAACTTTTAATAATTAACTTTTACATATATACGTGTATATATTACGATAGGCATCGAAAAATATTGATTAAAATAAATAATGGAAAGAGCTGAACTCCCGATGCAGCTCTATAACGTAGGAAGATATATATAATATGCACATTGTTTTGAATTAAATACCAACCCTTGCTAGTTAGACATTTTCTAATTAAACCCATGCATTCTATAGTTGATTTTCAAGAATTATATATATGGCAGTTAGGAACCATGCAGCTGCCAGCCCCCAATACCATGGAAACCCCCTTAAAGCTATACAAAAAATTAGTCTATGTAAGAGATGCATGTTGAGCTGCATATCCTTGGAACTACATTTTTGGCAGAACATCCCAACTTAATTACAGTCTTTAACAATTCTGGTTCCAAAGGAAAATGAAGAAGAATGAGCTCAGCAGGCTCATGACTGAGGACCATACGCCTTAACAAGCCCTCTCTCCCCTCCCTGCTGCAATTGGACGCATAAAAACACCATTCATGCATCTCTCGTTGCACCCCCTCCAATTCTTGGTAACGTGTCACATCCTCGACCTATAGATCTGGTGATGATCAAACGGCCATCAAAGTGTTTCAACTAACTCTCGCCTGAGCTAGCTTCTTCCCACCAAACACTGCCTTATTTCTGGCAGCACCCTTGTTAGGATAGTCTTGAATTGTGATTTAGTCTTGAATTGTGATTTAATTAGGATTGTTTAATTCTAATTAAATTAGTATACCTTATAAAATAGTCTTTAAATCTAGTTAGATTAGAATAACAATTCCTAATTCTATTAGGATAAGATTTCTAATTATATTAGGATAAGATTATTGTATTTGATACTATAAAAAGGACCCTATGGGTTAAAGAAAAATTATCACCTAGATTTAGAGAGAGTGATTTAGGTGTACGTGGGATAATGGTTATGAGTTTGAGACTGTTCTTGCAATCTCTTGATTTTTCCTTTTAGTGAATTTTTCTCTGTTGCTGTGCCCGTGGACGTAGGTCATCAAAAGACCGAACCATGTAAATTCTTGTGTTCTTGTGGGTGTGCTTGATTTCTTTCTTTCTTTATTCTATTGATTGGGTTAGATCTTGGGCAATTCTTTAGAGACAATTCCGTAATTTCCCAACAAACTGGTATCAGAGCTTCAAGATCTTGGGTCAATCTGAATCTCAGTATGGCAACTTCGTCGACCAAGTATGAGATTGAAAAGTTTAATGGAAGAAACGATTTCAGCCTGTGGCGTGTTAAGATGCGCGCATTGCTAGTGCAACAAGGACTGTTGAAGGCACTGAACGGAAAAGAGCATCTTCCCTCGAATTTATCTGATGGTGAGAAAGATGACCTTATGAAAAAAGCACATAGTGCTATTCTCCTTACTTTGTCTGATGAGGTGCTAAGAGAAGTCACGGATGAAGAATCTGCTGCTGCAGTGTGGTTTAAACTCGAAAGTATTTATATGACCAAGTCCCTAACGAATCGGCTTTACATGAAGCAACGATTGTATACTCTCAAGATGAGTGAAGGTACGTCCGTTAATACCCACATTGATGAATTTAATAGAGTTATTCTTGATTTAAAGAATATCGATGTTAAAATTGAGGATGAAGACTTAGCCCTAATTCTTTTATGTTCTTTGCCTCCATCGTATGAAAATTTCGTGGATACTATGCTATACGGCCGAGACACTCTCACTTTTGAGGATGTAAGGGCATATTTAAATTCCAAGGAATTAAAGAAGAAAGTTGGTGGTATTCGGAATGAAAATCAAGCAGAAGGTTTGGTTGTAAATAGAGGTAGAGGTAAAGAGAAAGGCTTAGACAGAAAAGGTAAATCTAGAGCAAAAGGGAAAACTTGCTGGAATTGTGGTCAGAAAGGGCATTTTCGTCAAGACTGTACCAAATTCAAGGATGATGAAAAGTTCAATAAGTCTGAGAATACTGTAAACGTGGTTGGAGATGATTTTGATACTTTTGAGGAAACTGATAATATTCTTGCAATTACTAATTATAACCTGATGGATACATTGATCTTGGATTCGGCTTGTTGCTTTCATATATGTCCTAGGCGTGATTGGTTTACTACTTATCAATCTGTTAATATGGGCACTGTACAATTAGGAGATGATTTCTCTCTCTCAGTTGTTGGAATTGACACAATTCGAATCAGGATGTTTGATGGTATGGTAAGAACACTTGAGGTAAAACATGTCCTTGACATGAAAAAGAATTTAATATCCTTGAGTTTGTTAGATAAGAAGGGCTACAAATATAGTGACCAAGATGATGTCTTGAATGTATCTAAAGGAGCCTTAACTATCATGAAGGGCAAGTTATTCGGTGACCTTTATTGTCTAGTGGGAAACACGGTCATTGAAACTGTTTCTGTGGTCTCATCTAATGATCCTGAAGATGATGTAACACGTTTATGGAATATGAGATTTGGTCATATGAGCGAGAGATGGATTAGAAAACTAAGTAAGCATAGTTTGCTGTGTGGTCAAAATAGTGAAAAGCTAGATTTTTGTGAGCAACATAGAGTGAAATTTAGCATTAAAACTCATCAAACCATGAGTACAGTAAACTACATCTATTTAGATTTGTGGGATCCTTCTCCGGTGGCATCAAAAGGTGGATCATTATACATGTGGATCTTTATTGATGATTTTTCAAGAAAGGTGTGGACGTATCTTCTAAAGGCTATGAGTGAAGTGTTAACCACCTTTTTGCATTGGAAGGTATTGATCGAGAAGCAGACTAAGAAAAGGATCGAGAGCTTTCGAACAAACAAAGGTTTGGAATTTTGCAAAGGTGAGTTTGGTCTATTCTACAATAATGAAAAAATCATTAAACATTGCACTGTCGTCAAAACACCACATCAAAACGGTATTGTAGAATGGATGAAGAAAACACTTCTGGAGAGAGCAAAATACGTGTTCTCTAATGTTGGCCTAACCAAAGTATTATGGACAAAAGCTATCAATAAGGCTTGTTACTTGGTAAATCGGTCTCCATCAATTGCAATTGAATTTAAGACTCCCAAGGAAGGTTGGTCTGGTAAGCCCGTTGATTACTCTATATTGAGAGTATTTGGTTGTCCTGTTCATGTTCATGTGAGTGATGGTAAACTTGAATTGAGGGCGACAGAGTGCATATTCCTAGGCTATACATATGGGGTGAAGGGTTATTGGTTGTGGTGTACTGACTGTAAGTTCCCCAAGTTTATGGTGAGTTGGGATGTTACCTTTGACAAGTCCGCATTACTTTGTGGGATAAATTCTAGAATTGCAAACACATCAGACCAAGAAGTTGGCAAGCAGGTGGAGCTTGAAATCAATACTCTTGTGACAGTGCGGGATGATAGTGAAATCCAGAAAGAATTGCAAGAGGTACAAGAATTGGTATCTCAACGAAGCATTACTTGTATTGATAGTGATTTTGATTCTTATGTTTTATTTGTGGAAGTAGAGATTGATGAGCCTTACTTTTATCATGAGAAAATTACATATGCCGAGTCTTCTAAAAAGATTGAGTCTCTACACTGGGATCAAACATGGGAGTTTGTAAAAATACATAAAGTTACTATTGAAGTTGGCTTAGTGTGTGAAGGAGGTGCAAACATTAGTCGTAATGTGGTTGGCTTCTCCAAATCAGATTTTGCTGGTGATCTAGATAGTAAAAGATCTCGAATGGGGTATGTGTTCACTCTCTCAGGGTCTGCGATCAGTTGTAAAGTAGTAACTGCTTTGTTTACAACTGAAGTTAAATATATGATTGTGACCGAGACTATGAAGGAAGCCTTATGGCTTCGAGACTTGGTTAGTGATCTTTGTTTTGGACAAGAATCTAGATGTGAAATTGTAGTAAAGAAAATAGCTACAGATGAAAATCCGGCAGATATGCTAACTAAGTCAGTTTCTGGGATAAAGTTCAAGCATTGCTTGGACTTGATCGGTGTTCGTGGTGCTTGAGGCCCATTGGGGCAGTGGCGGTGTCGATAGAGATTGGTTCGTAAGGTGGAGCTTGGTGAATTCAAGCTCTTGAATTATGATTTAATTAGGATTGTTTAATTCTAATTAAATTAGTATATCTTATAAAATAGTCTTTAAATCTAGTTAGATTAGAATAACAATTCTTAATTCTATTAGGATAAGATTCCTAATTATATTAGGATAAGGTTATTGTATTTGATACTATAAAAAAGACCCTATGGGTTAAAAAAAAATTATCACCTAGATTTAGAGAGAGTGATTTAGGTGTACGTGGGATAAGGGTTATGAGTTTGAGACTGTTCTTGTAATCTCTTGATTTTTCTTTTTAGTGAATTTTTCTCTATTACTGTGCCCGTGGACGTAGATCATCAAAAAACTGAACCACGTAAATTCTTGTATTCTTGTGGGTGTGTTTGATTTCTTTCTTTCTTTATTTTATTGATTGGGTTAGATCTTGGACAATTCTTTAGAGACAATTCCGTAATTTTCCAACAACCCTTCTATGTAAAGAGCTTGGATAGTTTTTGATGATTCATAGTCAAAGACCCAACATTTTTCTTTTTCTTTATTTTCTTGGTTTATACTTTGTTTTCCCTCTTTTGCATAGAAACCACAAGAAACAATCTGTTTAGCTTCTGTGTTTTTTTCTGTTTACGTATAGATCATTTTGGACTCAACAGCCATGGATGTGTCACATGGGGATGAAAACAGTGGAGGTGTGTCACTAGAAAAACTGTGCCAAAATGATCCATTAAACTGGGTTTCTGCTGCTGAGTCATGGAAAGGAAGCCATTTGGATGAAGTGAAAAGAATGGTGAATGAATATCGAAAGCCGGTGGTGAAGCTGGTGGGTGAGACACTGACCGTAGCTCAGGTGGCTGCAGTGGCGGCCCGTGTTGATGGAGTCATGGTTGAGCTGAGTGAGTCGGCCAGGGCCGGTGTCAAGGCAAGCAGTGATTGGGTTATGGACAGCATGAACAAAGGAACAGATACCTATGGCGTTACTACTGGTTTCGGTGCCACTTCACGTAGGGGGACCAAGCAAGGAGCTGCCTTGCAAAAAGAGCTCATTAGGTAAATTAAATTTCCTTACCTCATGACAAAGTTTGCGTTCGTTGTACTGAATGTCATGATGTTACAATTTGAGAGAAAGCAATGCCCAGATGATGAATTTTGCACCAGAAATGGTATATTCAATCAGGCAAAGGAAGCTGTAGCTAAGTCGAAAAACAGGCATTAGAAACTGAAGTTTGGCTAGAATTTTTGGTTCTTAGTTAATAGGTTAGGTGGTCACATTTTCTCCCAACTCTACCTTTACGTTTACCACTAGCTTGGGGAATTGAGTCTCTGTCTCTGATCAGGCCATATATCACGTTGCATCATTACTATATATCTCACATGTTAACTTTACAAGAAAAAAAAAAATTGTAAAATTTGGATACTGAGTATATGTCATTTGATAGTATTGAAAACAATAACTGCTATGGATATAAGTAAACATTTCCCATTTTTGGCAAAAGTAATTTCTATTGTGTTAATAATGGGCATATAGTGAATTGTTTCCATTGAGCAATTTTAAGAAACATATTTCAATTTTGTTGAGCAGATTCTTGAATGCTGGAGTCTTTGGGAGTGGCACAGAATCTTGCCACACATTGCCACATACAGCAGCAAGAGCTGCAATGCTAGTGAGAATCAATACACTCCTCCAGGGCTACTCAGGCATTAGGTTTGAGATCCTGGAAGCCATCACAAAGCTACTGAATCACAACATCACACCATCTTTGCCTTTGCGTGGCTCAATTTCTGCCTCGGGTGATATAGTTCCCTTTTCATACATCGCCGGATTCCTCATGGGACGGCCGAATTCCAAGGCTGTTGGTCCCAAAGGAGAAGCCCTTGGTGCCAACGAAGCCTTTCACCTTGCAGGCATTAATGGTGGATTCTTCGAGTTGCAGCCTAAAGAGGGTCTAGCATTAGTTAATGGCACGGGAGTTGGTTCTGGCTTGGCTTCTATAGTTCTCTTTGAGGCTAACATTTTGACTGTCCTATCTGAAGTTTTGTCAGCAATATTTGCTGAGGTTATGCAAGGAAAGCCAGAGTTTACAGATCATATGACTCATAAGCTGAAGCACCATCCTGGCCAGATTGAGGCTGCAGCTATTATGCAACACATTCTGGATGGAAGTGCCTTTGTTAAGGCAGCACAAAAATTGCATGAAATTGATCCCCTGCAAAAGCCAAAGAAAGATCGATATGCTCTTAGTACTTCCCCACAATGGTTGGGCCCTCAAGTTGAAGTGATTCAATCATCAACGAAGTCCATCGAGAGGGAGATTAACTCGGTGAATGATAACCCATTGATTGATGTGTCAAGGGACAAGGCCTTGCATTGCGGAAATTTCCAGGGTACTCCCATTGGTGTGTCTATGGATAACACAAGATTAGCAATAGCCTCAATCGGAAAACTCATGTTTGCTCAATTCTCTGAGCTTGTCAATGATTTCTACAACAATGGGTTGCCATCGAATCTGTCAGGTGGTAGGAATCCAAGCTTAGATTATGGGTTCAAGGGCGCTGAGATAGCCATGGCAGCATATTGCTCAGAGCTCCAGTTTCTGGCTAATCCTGTTACCAATCATGTCCAGAGTGCAGAGCAACACAACCAAGATGTGAACTCGTTGGGGCTAATCTCTGCAAGGAAAACAGCTGAAGCTGTTGACATCTTAAAGCTGATGTCTTCAACATACATGATTGCGCTCTGTCAGGCTATCGATTTGCGGCACCTGGAGGAGAACTTGAAGAACGCAGTCAAAAACGCAATGAGCCAAGTTGCCAGGAAAGTCCTAACCATGGGGGTAAACGGGGAGCTTCAACCTTCAAGATTCTGTGAGAAGGATTTGCTTAAAGTGGTCGACCGTGAGCATGTTTTTGCATATGTTGATGATCCATGTAGTGCAACATACCCACTTATGCAAAAGCTGAGGCAAGTCCTGGTAGAACATGCCTTGACAAACAGTGATGATTTGAGTAACGCAAATGCTTCGATCTTTCTTAAGATTGGAGCTTTCGAGGAGGAATTGAAGACAGTCTTGCCCGAGGAAGTTGAAACTGCAAGAACAGCTTTTGAAAGTGGTAATCCAGCAATCCCAAATAAGATCAAGGAGTGCAGGTCCTACCCTTTATACAAGTTCGTGAGAGAAGGCTTGGGAACTGAGTTTTTAACAGGAGAGAAAGTGAGATCGCCAGGTGAGGAATGTGATAAAGTATTTGTTGGAATGTGTGAGGGGAAGTTGATAGATCCACTCCTCGAATGTCTCAAGGATTGGGATGGCAATCCTCTTCCAATATGTTAAAGAAACCATCTCTGCTATCTAGTTGGAAACTTCCCTTACAAAGCTTGTTATATAATAAAAGCACATGTAAATTGGTGTTCCAATACCAAAAAGATTTGAAAGGAGAGAGAATAAAGGGACTAACAGACCTGTTTTGTTATGTCAAAGATGGTGTTATGTTTTTCTGGTTTACCATTTTTATTTTTTAATTTGTTGTACCAAATCTGTATGTGGAGGATATTTATGTACAGCAATAAATGAATTTAATTTTTTGTTGCCGGAAGTCTGGAAGAAATATGAGCCTGTTGTAACCTATTCCAATGTTTGATCGCCTAACAATTCCAAGTATAAATTTCATATTTTTGCGATACTTGATTGTCACAATCCCCGTCAATTTGTAAAATATTATTCACTTTAACCATTAAACTTCACGATTTTAATCTATAAAAAATACTTTCACAAATTAAAATAATAATAATGTGAACACTTAAATATCGAAATCTAATTTTATTACACTATCCATGTAAAATTCACCATAACCCTTCTGAGATATTCTTCCCAAATGAAAGTTTCTGAGGCAGTAACATTGCCGGTTTAAATTAGCTGATATTACTCTCACCCACCCATATTTGGAACAATTTGTAAATGTAAGAAAAACAAAAGGAATTGAAAATATATATATATATATATATATATATACATATTACAAATTAAATAACTATTAACTACAAATAGTGATCCATATACAATCAAGCTGACCGCCAATTTCCTAGCAAAGTCACATTTCAATTTTTGACCTTGCACTAGCTCTCTGAGTCGAAAATTGAAACGATCCGTCATTGCTATACATTAGATCTAAGCTTACATCTTGCAATTACGGTTAGTCATCATCTGATAAACAAACAATGTCAGTTGCTCCGCTTTGCTGTGCTGGGTTAGACTGAATTCTTGGCAAGCTAGATTCCTGACAGACCAATGTAGCTAAGCTTGAACTAACACCTGGTAATAAGTTGCTTAGGGGATTTGTATTAGCTCCAGATAGATTGTTTATGCCCATCAAGACATCTAATGAAGGTAAAGAAGAGCTAGGTGGAGGTGCCAACCCTCCAGCAGTTTCGGGTGGGATCCTACCGGATTGACATGCAGTTGATATCGGCCTATGTGCAAGGGGGTTACCATATGATTGGCCCCGTAATGGAGGAGCCACAGGGTGGTTACCATGTGCCTGCTGATTCAACATTCCACGAGACTGGGATGGGAGACTGCTAGGGGAAATGGATGTTGAAGGTCTGAATGGCTGTAGATGTGGGGCAGGAGCACGAATTTCACTGCTCATTTGAAGGTTTCCTGCGGAAGGGGATATGGAACTGATATGGGGAGGTCTAGTTGGAGTGCCAGAGAAAAATGCAGAAGGGTTAACGGCCTGCAAAGGTGGACCCATGGTTTGTGCATTGACTACAGCAGGTGAAACGGGTTGCGTGCTAGGTGAACCAGTTGGAGGGAGACCAGAAGCAGTGGAAGGCTGTTGTACCGTCTGTTGTGATGAAAGTTGAACCAACTGCTGCATGAAACTCGAACTTGTCTCTGCCAGGTATACAATAGTTAGGTGGTAAATATAATGAAACATTGCAAAAAGGCAAATCTTATATATGTGGAAGCAAACAAGGCAAAATGTATTGTCATATTAGGTTCTGAGCTTTTTAGCAATCATTACATATTCTTGTACATATGGATATTGGTCTATATGTCAGCACGCGCGCACACACCGTTAACAAGCACACACTCTCTATAAACTTGCAATAGCAAATGCTGGTAACTTAAGCAACCGATACAAATGCCTCTAAATTTTCTTAAATGATTAAGACTATACCATGTCCCAAACATGAAGACTCAATAAATCTGGAATTGAGCATGTCTCCTAAACCCACCACATGCCAGTGTTAATCAAATAAGAGAATTTCATCTAGTGGATTAATCAATGCACCCATCTGATTCCTTATTTTCCCATTTTCTGCGTTAAAATTACCAAGTAAAAGTAGATTCACCTTGATGTGCTCCTGCCAAGCCAGATGCCCTAATATCCATACATTTAGACCTGAAAGCCTCAGCCAAGATCTTGTTCAAGAGAACTTTGTTGTAATTTACATCAAGCTCCTTTTTCTGAAGCAGAAATTCTGCCTCCTTCTCCTTAAGTTTAGCTTTATAATTTCTACGAATCTGAGCTACAGCCTCCTCAATCTGCTTCTCACATTCCGATTTCAGCTGCAGCTTCTGTTCAAAGGAGAGGAAGTTCTCAACTCAAACTGAACCACATATCACTATCAGTAAATAAGCAAACAAGTAAAGAGAACACTAACCATGTCTTCATGAATCTTAATGGTTTGATCTGTTTCTTTGCGTATTCTTTCCATTTCATTTTGAAGTGGGTCGTTGTACAAAGGCAGAGGCATCCGAGATGATACAGCAGGTGCAGTCTGTACAGGAAGGCCACTAGAAACAGGAGGGAGTGAAGCAGTCCTTGTTTCTGAAGCTTGTCTTACCAGCCCACCAATAGTGCCATCAATGGGTGAATGCAGAGGCTGCAAAACATCTTGATTGGAAAGCTCAATATGGTTTGCCACTGATTGTCTCAGAGCCTGAGAAATTTGGTTGGCAGTTTGGCCTTCGTTGTTTGAATGATGTTCAATTGCACTCACTGAAGGTAGATTAGGAGGAGAGAGATAAGAAGTTGATTCTCCGGATCTCAACAGCTGCGTTCGCTCGCTAAGCTCCAGAACTGGTGTGTCAGGATTGGGCTCATTATATCTCACATCAATGGTGGCATTAGGTGATGAAGTTTCAGCTACCTGAGAAGCATTTTGCGTTTCACTATTCACAACATCTCTAGCCTGTATTGCAGATGGAAGAAAACCCGCATTTGGAGATACCTGCCCAAATAAAATATCCCCATTAGATTGGGAGCTGGACATTTAGCATGGTATTTACAGCATCATTACTTCAAATTTTGGAACAATCTCCTTACCACATGAATATAACTTGAATAAAAAAACAATGTGAGGCAGCCATAACGATGCAGATATTCATTACCTTCTATGTCATTATTCCGTTTCATTTTTTGGGTGTGAAATGTCAACTTAAAGACTTCTTTAAATAGAAAAGTCCAACAGAATATTCCAAAAAAGAATCTGCATCAAAACCTTAATACATTCAAGAAAATAATAATCTTACATACCTCATCTGGTGGAAATGGACCACCTTGGTCAACAATAGGCACACGCTGCACTGGAGGAAGATCTGCCAGAGACGGCTCTTCAAATTCAGGCTCCTGGTTCATAGTACATACTTCAACATCCTGCTGGTCAATTCCAGTGGCACTTGTTTGAACATTCTCTCTATGAATACTACCACCCTCAAGGACTTCACTAGGAGCAGTTTCAGATTCTGCCAATGAACCCTCTTCAGCAGTATCAGTTATTTGTTCTTTAGATGAAGGATTTTGACAGACCATGCCATGACTGGAAGTTTCAATCTCAGATGTGCTCTTTGGAACTTCTCCATCAGACACAATGAATGTGGCTCCACCAGGGATCTGTTTTTCAGATGAAGAATTACCAGATATGATATTCTCCTGACCTTCACTAGAACCGACAGCTTCAGCTGCACTCGAGGGAAGCACCACATCAGCCATGCTTAATGCGGCCCCATCAGGAATTTCTTCAGATGAAGGTGCTTCAGCTGAGCCCAGGTTCTCCTGACCTTCACCAGAAATGGCAATCAGAGGTTCTCCTAAGGGAACCTGCCCATCAACTTTCCTTAAATTGGTTCCATCAGGAACTTCTACAGATGAAGGTGCTTCCAATGAGATGAGGTCCTCTTGACCTTCACCGGAAATGACAGTCACAGATTCTCTCAAGGGAACATCCTCATCAATCTTTCTTAATGAGTCTCTATTAGAAATTTTTTCAGATGAAGGTGCTTGCAATGAGGCAAGTTTCTCCTGATCTTCACAGAAACTGACACCATCAGCTGCTCTAAAGGGAATAGGCTTGCTCAATGTGGCTCCATCAGGAATTTCTTCACATGAGGGTGCTTCCACACAGATAAGATTCTCTGGACCATCAGTAGGAGGAACAGTCTCAGGATCCCCATTTGACATGTTTAATTTAGATCCATCAGAAATCTTGTCTTCATCTGAACATCTCATGGAAGGGAAACTCTCTGTAACATAACCTGAACTTACAGTCACAGGAACATCTAGTGCAACCCCTCCATATGGAATTTCTCCACCAGAAACCCCTTCTCTTGCATATGAGGCTTTGTAGACAGCTTGTTCTTCACCACCACCAGAACAGACAGTTACATTACACTCCTCAACTGATGCTCCCTCAGAGTTCTCTTTGAAGGGTCTAGCCAAACAAGTGACTCTACAGATGGGGTCACTACACGCCATAATGTCATCAGAAACAATGTGAATGCTTTTGGACACTCTTACCTCGTTTCCTGACACAGAATGAATAATGCCAGTAGAACTCCTTCCTTCAGAAAGATTCACCTCACTTACAGGTGGCCTCACAAACTCAGCCTGAGCCCAATTCTTAACTGCTTCCACCCAACGAGTTTTGCTCTCTAGAACACTGCTTCTTGCTCTCACCTGCACTGCTTCAAGATTCTTAAGGTGTACATCCATCTGCAGTTTGAGTTCATCAAATTTCCCAGCATATTCAATATCCAATTTCTTGAGCTTATCAGTTCTCATCGAGACATTACTAAGCAAACGGATAACAGCTGCTTCTGTTCTTTTCTTATTCTCCAGCTGTGCCTTCTCTTCCTCATACTTCTGGTTAAATTGCTTCATTTCCTCCCTTTGCTTCTCACGAAGTTTTGTCATATGCTTATCACATTTTTTTTGAATTTCTTTGATGCTTTTTAGAAGATCTCTCTGTGCCAAGTGAAATTCTGGGGCCACTCCAGACTCTGCACAGACCTGTACAGCAGAACCCTCTTGAAACCCCAACAAATCTTCAATCTTTGCTTTTGCACTTTGATGGTAAGATCTTGCATTGGAATAATCTCTACCCAGGGCTTTACTTGATAGTTCAGAAGCTTTGGGAGAATTTGGGACCTTCAAATACCCTGTTCGATATCGAAACATTGTCTTCAAACACCGCAACAGTGAATAGACATAGTCTGCCTCGTCTTTCTTGCAGGTAAAACCCAGATGCTGCTTTGCCAGTGCAAGTGATTCTTTGTGATCAATTTTTTGCTTCAGCAAAGATGCTGCACTCCAACACTGAATGTACAGAGATCAGAAGATTAAGATGTTAAAAGATCCAGAACATCATTACAGCATGCATACATGCTTATAAACCCATGCAACAGAAAATATAATTAGAAACCTAAAATATTTATAGCATATATACAAAACGGAAGCACCAGTACACAATCCCAACATCAAAGTGAATGCTTAAATACAGACATATAAGCACACATATTGGTAAACACATCTAGAAAAGGTGTTTATATCAAAGAATGATGGAGAGGGGGGAAGAAAGATACAGAAACCGACACAGACTGGCTCATTTGATTTATATTTTAGACCTAAGAACTACACATTACATACTCAGTTCTTCACCTCCCTCTCTCTCCACATAACCTGAGTCATTCTGCCTGAACTGAAATTTCACTTGCCAACAGATTAGAGACATACTTTGATATAAATCTAATCTATTTAATCAAGACTGAAGTTCATAGTTTCAACCCATTCCCCCTAAATTATTTGAGTGGATCATTAGACAGATAGCTATCTTCAGCAGCAAAAACTTGTAGAACATTTTGAGCACAAGTTCTAATTAAATAAGACATGCAACTCTTAATGGGATGATAGAAATTTCATATTTCACTGCTCCTCACCGTTTGATACCACGATTAAAAATCATACCACTTTTTTCAGCAAAAAACTGCAAACATGATAAAGAAAGAGCAGAGCTTTGGCTATGCCAAGTGCAAACTCATGAACCAAATATACTACACACAAGATTCAGCACATAATCTAAAACAGATTCCCAACAACTTGCCAAAAAAAATTGAAGCTCAATTTTGATAAAAAGCTAGGCATGACAGATGAATGGTCCTGACTCCGAAGTAAGTGTTCCACATCAACAGGACTTCTATCATATAAATTCGCATTACAAAGGCACAACTGCAAATTCCACTGATATCTATGAAAAAGACGAGCGGACATCAAAATTTGATGTCGAATTGTACAGCACTTAAAGCAAAATGCAATTAATTCTAAAAAAAAGGCAAGCATAAATGAAAGCATAACTTGATCCTCTATTACATACAAGACTGCCTAATAGAAATTACCATTCAGCATATGAAAGATGCCATCAACAACAATTGCAGAATAAATTTAGGAACATAAGAGAGAATAAAGGTCTAACCAGAGAAATCTGAAATGCCTGCAAAAGGGTTTCTGGTTCCCTATAGACCAGATGATTATTCATAACATATTCAAGGAACCTTTCAACCATAGCTTTGACAACCTCCTGTAACAAAAGTAAGATGTAACAATATAGCAGGCTGTTACAAAGACTGAATTCAATACAATAGAAAGAAAATTGCGAGTCCACTATTTCAGAAAATACATATAAAATATTTATAACAACTAGCTCAAAAAACAGCCTTGCAGAGTTAGTAAATAGATGAATAAGGATCTATTTTTCCACCTTATCTCCAGGGGAAATTTTTTCAGAAGCGGAACACAGGACAAACAGGGAACATTTCTACAAAATGAAAAAGAACAAAAAGAAAACCAAGGATGCTTCAGAGTCATTTGAACTTGCTTAAAAGCAGGGAACATCTTCTACGGTGGTTTCTTTTCATTCTAGCAAACAAAATATAGGCTGGCAAGATAAAAAACTAACAGCAAGATCTGAACACATATTAAATTTACTTCTTCAACTTAGTAATTAAGGTACATACTGAGAGATGGAACACTTCACAGAGTTGTGCTATCTGTGGCATCAAAAGAACATGGAGATTCTTCTGTGAATCACGCTGTTTTCTTCTTCTCTCCCATTCAACCATGTTAAAAGCTGGTATTTTTGAGATATTATTGGCCAGATGAAGTGAGTTAGAGGTTGCATGAATTTCATCACTCTCAGAAGCTGTTGATCTACTCAAAGAATGAGACAAACCATTTGCGGAAATTCCTAAGCTTCCTGCAAAAGATAAAACGAGTCAAAAAGAATATTCAGGAAAGAGAGAATTCTCTTCCACCAAAACAGCAATTCATTGCTTTTACATTGCCATTACCTTCCCTGTCCCCAGCAGCCATTTTCCCCTCACGCAGCCCAGCTTTTGGAGAGAGATGATCATTGCAATCACTGACTACCTTCTTGCGCCTCTTTACAACTTCAGAACTTTCAGCCTCAGGTTTCTTTAGCAAACCATCAAAATTTTGAACCCTTTTCCGATTCCTCTGAGATGAACAAGAGGAATACTTCCACTGTGGATTCTTTCCCTCCAAAAGTTTTGTCCAAAATATATAAGGTGGATCTTCATTCATCACCTGAATTTTCTGCTCACCAAACAAAGGCATTTCTGTCCTATACGTTCCTTGCTTTTGTTTGGCTAGTAAAATTAGGGATAACTTGCTTGCATCATTGTCTATTCCAGTTTGATCTAGTATGATAAAGCACTCTTTAATCACATCTATTAAATGTGATTGCTCAGACAAGGTGCCTGCATCTGATGTTGGGATACCATGAAATTTATCCAATTGATTGAATAGATGTGAAGCCCCCCACTTAAGCAGCATGTGACAACTACTAGGGCTTACACTATGTGTGTTGCTATCAAGTGTCTTATCTTGTTTTGAAAGCATCAAAACTTTTTCCTCCACTGTAAATGATGAATATAAACGGAATATTTTTATTTGTTCAAACTGAGAATCAAGTGTTATCCTCTGCAGGGCTCTTAGATCATTCATTGGGCTCCAATCACTTCCAAATATTATGACAGTACCAACTGCGGATAATTTTATGCTGGGAAGACAAGCACGGGTTTCTAATAGAAAGACAAATCTCTCTCTCTCATTATTAAATTTGTTCAAAGCAGATTGCTTCTTTGAAAGGAAAACACCACCATCAATACGTTCATAAGAATCTGCACCAAATCTTTGACGCAGAAAGTCATCCAAAATATCTCCCAATAAATCTCTTCCAGAGCCACCAATTGACTGTCAATCGAACCATCTACGTAAGAACCATAAAATAGCCAAAATCTGTTTTTTGCAAGAGTAACAATATTTGTATGTGCATGTGTGTCATACAAGTGCACTAATGACAGAAGTATTACTCTTTACACAATAAGAGTTGGTTAAAATTACACACTAATGACAGTAAAGTAGGTCAGGACACAACACAACCAAATTAATACCAGCAGAAAAAAACCATTGCATATTCAATTTCGATCTCAAATGCAACTTTAAGACATTAGCATCAAAAGGCAGAGATTAAACATTAATTGACACAATGACCTACTTAACTAGCTTCTTCTAGTTCACCAGCATTATTATCATAAAAGAGTCAGTTTGACCTGGCTGGAGTTTCATCAGAAAATGCAGTTGAACCAGAACTTTTTGAAGAGTAGTCATTTTGAATTTATCTGAAATCACTAAGAATATGCTTTGTCCATTGAAAATATCCATTAACAATCTCCGTCACTTTCTCATTGCAGTTTCTTGAAAGGTCCAATTTGCAGTTTCAGATTTAGCCTCTAGAAGCTCATTTTCAACTAGTGCAAAAGCTAAAGTTTGATACTCAAGATCTGTTTGGCCACTTCAGCTTACAGGAGCAGGAAAGCTGATCCAAAAGCAAGGCCAAAGACGCACTAAGCAAAACATTCATTTTTACATGTCAGACAAGCATCAAACCGTTTTGATTTCTGCTACCTGTTGAAGCGGCATAATGGTGTATAGCAGATGTGGTACTTAAACAAGTAACATGGTAGAACCCAGGAATTTAACTTCATCTGCTTTCACAAATTAATAAATGAATGCAAAAGTTATTTATTATTTAAAAGGGTAAAAATTTACAAGTTTTTCATGTACATTAATCACTTTAACATCATACGCAAGAGAGTATCAATAATCCAAAACATGTATAACACAACTAACTGCAATGGGTAGCAAAATCAATGTCAAGACAACCTACCTGAAAAAGAATAAGGACTTTTAACTCTCGTTTCTTGATTTCCGAAAGCATTGCATCAAGAAGTTGTAATTTGCCACTTGCTTTTATGCCAACATCCAAAAACTCAATCTCTTTAAGGCTTTTAGTGAGCAACATTTGAAGGGATTGATCCACAACATAGGGATGATCACAACACTGCCAAGAATTACCATGAAATCACAATATCAATAGCAAATTTTTACACATCTCATCCATCTTCATCGTAATGCACGTATCATTCACGAAAAAGCTTCAACTCAAATTCATCTAATGTAACAGAAAGTACAATAAAAACAAACCAGGTGTTTCTCTGCTTTTGAAAATAAAAAGTAAATAAAAAAATTCAAACAACAAAATCACAAAATTGAATTTCTGCCACTTGGGCTTTGCTCAAGTGATAAGAGTGGGTGGGGGTTGGGTAAAGAACTAAGATCCTAGTTCTGAGCCATACCGATCCCTCTTGTACCAATAAATAAATAAAATTGCATTTCTAGATTTTCTAATGAGCATCAGAATACTAACTCCAAAGGACAGAACTTAGGATAATGCACCAAAAAATTTCTACTCTTATTGTTGAAATATAACCTAACCCTAATTTCTGAAGTCCATACTGCAGGTAAAGACAAAAAGTCAGCAAATTAGCATGAAATATTTGATACATTAGACAACGAGACTAAAAATTTGAAAATATATATAAAAAGAGCCTAATCTCACATAACCATTTAGTAGATGCAAAGAGTTTAAGTAAACTCAACCTTTCGGCTGGAGATAAGAATGTTGCGGAGTGCTCCAACAGGATCAGTCTTTGAAGGTGAGCAAAGAGAGAAGGAGTTTGAAAGTAGAGCAAAACAATACTGCTCTAGCTGCACATTGGATAGAAGTACAGGAACCCAGTACTCTACAAACCTAGATGATTCTAATTTGCATTCATAAGCAATATATTTTGCCAACCTCTCCTTCAAAGTACCAATATTATCACTTGAATTCATTAGCAAGCTGTCACTACCATTTAAATTGCTCTGAGAATCAAGCAGAGAAAGAAGATTAAGGTACTCAGCCACATTATCCTGCCGAAACCAGATAAAATACATCAATCAACCTGCACAAAACAGCAACAACAATTGAAAAGTAGAAATGCCAAACCTTCAGTTGACCGCTAACAATTAGAAGCCTCTTACTAGCAGTTAACATCTTAATTTGTTCAAAACATGAAGCAATTCTTGGACGTTGGCACTCATCCACTATTATTGCCTCCCACCCTATGGAAGCAAGCACATCCAAGTCCTGCAGAACCACATTGAAATTAATATGCCAGGTGAATTAAAAAAAAAAATATGGCAATAAAGGTTTTCCTTCAATTGATAATAACAAAACAAAAATTCGAGCAAAATAGTTACATTAATAACAATAATGATGTAATCTACATCCAAATAACTCTGAACACAAATTGATCAAAAGAAGAACCACAAAAGTACAAAACTCTCACACAAAACCAACAAGGATACACCGTTTGATCCCTGCAGCAACTTGTCAAACTGAAACCCAGACAAAATCTTCAAAACTTAATTTATCACAGATGCTGCATATATACCTCGCTGATAACTTCTGGTGAGGTTATAAGTACTTGAAACATTATGCAACCTCCTTCTTCATAAAACTCCAGGGTCCTAATACTTTTCCGAATTTCTTTACTGCCACTGTAAACCACAACATCAACAGATGGTGCCAAATGCAAGAACTCCTCATCCCATGAATATTGTGAAGAGGAAGTTGAGATGATGAGGAAAGGCTGAGAGATATTAGATGAAAAAGACAAAATGAATGAAATGACATTCAGAATCCTTTCCTGCAAAAAATAGGGACAATTCAGAACCACTGCACAAAAAACTATGCAGTTCCCTACCATCACAGAATGGTACTAAAGTGATCATTAGTACGACTACAACGGTCTGAGCAACCATTAACATCAGATATTTGATTTTTGTCATCTTTCAAGACCAATAAATAATATTCTGAAGATAAAAGTCAATTGATGCTATAAAATCATGCATAGAGAAAAGGCCTAATATAAGAAACTATGTTCTTTCCATTTATGTAAACGTACAAACTTCTTAAAGTGGACCATGATAATATGATGGGATGCACTATATGAACATATATACATGTTTAATGTATAAACTGCATATTCACACCCTTAGATTACATCTTTTTAGAAATTCTGATTCTTGTCCTGCATTGGCAAAACGAGAAAATTAATTATTACTTATCAAATATGAAATAATAACCCAATAACTCGACATGCATATATGTGAATATATATATGTCATCAAGTGCATTCATAGGGTGCATTTTTTGCATTTTATGCTACATCAAACATTTATAAGGTTAATGAAAGAGTGTGTGTGCACGTGCGCAATGTGCTGTATTACAAGATTTTCAAGCAACAACTTGATGAGACCAGGAAACTATCATGATTCAACCTGAAACACTTGATCAGATGATTTTCAGATGCACCACAAACTAGAATAACAACATATTGATCAAGCACACCTGGTCATCAAAAATAATAGCATTCTGGCCCTTACGCCAATAGTTGCACATCTTGTTAAAAGCATCAAGATTAGCATCCAGTCCAGGTGAAGCTCCAGCGGATAATTGAGACAATTTTAGGCATGCAACTTCCCCTCTTTCCTGTTGAAGTTCTTAGTTGGTTATAACCAAGCCATTTAAAAAACAGGGGAAGAAAAAGCCGGGCAAACTTCTATTTTATACCTGTTATGTTAACAATTCAAAAATAATAGTACAGGTAAATGCAACACAAGCCAAATCTTACCAAACAAAAATTTCTAAATAACTCATATGGCTCGTAGTGGTCCAACATAATGATGGTTCAAATACACATATTATGGATAACATCAAAATCTAATCACCGCAGCTTTTACAGGTTCAAATAACAAAAAATACCAAGGACTTATGAAGCAATGAAGCAAGTATATTGTACTCAAGGGGACACCACAATGGTTATTATTTGGGACTTTCAACAAGGACGCAACTCACAAGTTCAAAACTTGGGTTGCCTGCAGTGGGTTTATCAGGTGGGAGAGGGCTACCTCACTTCTGTTGCCCTAGACTCAAAGGGCCTCCCTACATACCCAAGAAATTAAAAACACGTTATGTGAATCCTAGGTTGTTTGTTCACTAGTTCAAGCATGCAAATAGTTACTAAACAGGTTATATTGAATTTTCCAGGACAGATAAGCATTTTAACTATAATAAAATACCAACTTATTAACTAAAAACAAATCTTATTAAAATATTTCATATTTTTCGTAAGGCACCTTATCAAATTTAGAAGCTGACTTTGCCTTCTTGTGACGTGTTTCATAATCTCGTATAAGGCTCTGACCTTCTGGACAACTGAAGAAGGAAGCATTCTCCAACTCCCATGAAGCATGCTCATAACCAAGACCACGCCATTTCACAAGCCATTCAACATGAGAATTTAGCTTCTCACCATCATGCCCTTTAAGATGAGACTCATCACACTCCTCAGGAGTCACCAAAAATCTTTTCTGTAACACACGATGTGGCACTGCCCACTGTTGCTTCCAGACAGCACCCTGAACAACATAGCATATCTGAATTACTAAATGTGTTCCCAGTAACATTCTATTTAATGGCACCCTACAGAAGGAATATGACAGGTTTAAAATAACAGTATTCAATAGCTGTGAACCTGGTTTCTTCGGTTATATTTAGCAACTAGTGACGGAGCTTCAAGCAGTGCCTGATTCTCTGGTACCCAACGGTTATGAACATGAGCAAGACCTTTGTATTTCACAAAGTATTGCTTCTGTCTTTGCAAACCTATAACCCAACATCAAATGCAAGGAAATTATTATCAGCAATTATAGAACAAAATAAACTAATTGTAGCATTGCTAAAAGCTTTAGCAATACAATTCACCAGAGCTGTCAGCAAACAACTATGGCAAAATTTATAGAAATACATTATAACATAAAAACAAATCTACGGAGATAAGCAAATTATCAATTGAGCCCATACCATCCTCTGAAGCCTCCACTTCTCTAGAATCCAAAATTGCTTCTATTCCCTCTGAAACTGAATGCACCCCTGATTCTATTTTTTTACTCATGCATACCGGACAATGCCAAACTCCAACAGGAACCTCCTCAAGGGGATGTTCTAGACACGAAAGATGGTAGCTTCTACGGCACCCTTTTCCCTCACAGCATCTAAAATAGAATGGCAGAGTGTAAGATAACAAAATACATGCTAAATTTACTCATATGGTGGTGATCCAACATTATTAAAAATCGTGAGCACTCTGAAAAGCATTGAATTTAATGCAAAGAAATAAAGCAGTATGCATGACTTACTGAAGACATGTCAAAGCCCTAAATCGTCCAATATCTCTTATCTCATTGACAGAAATTCCTTTTAAACATAAAGTCAGTCACTTAAAAAAAAATAACATTATGGAATTCTCTGCAGCAGGGATGGACATGAAGATAATTCAAAAAGGGTAACCACAAAGATTTATAAGCATAGTCAAACCAACAATTTTACAAATCAAAGCATCTAATACAGAACAACACTACCCAGTATGCCAATAGATAACTCATTAACTCCACATATTCAACTATCAACTGTATAAATTTGCAATATTGATAAACCAATGAAAAAGGGTTACCCACAAGAGCTTTCCAACAAGTTTGCATACGATGCAAGTATTTTGATCAGGGTCGGTTCGAAGATCCGTGGACATATGTTTTTGCATATCATTACAGCACTTTTCAACATGTCCCGTGCTAACACCAGCATCAAGTTTCCATCTATCCTAATGCAATGCAGCAAGACAATGGAAACAGTAATAACAAGGTCAGTGACATATTAAAGATCAGCATTTAATATTAGATAAGAACAGAGAAACGTTAGCAAT
Source organism: Theobroma cacao (assembly GCF_053813885.1). Taxonomy (NCBI): domain Eukaryota; kingdom Viridiplantae; phylum Streptophyta; class Magnoliopsida; order Malvales; family Malvaceae; genus Theobroma; species Theobroma cacao. The sequence goes on from NC_142647.1 coordinate 49,463,834, forward strand.
AAAAATAATGAGACCTTAGTAGAAAACTAAATTCCTTATTCTTTACACACAAAGACAGAAAGAAAAGGCAGGAGAGAGAGGGAGAAAAGCAGAATATATCCAAAAGATCAGCCAACAAAATTTAACACCAGAGCTTCCTAAGCTGATCAAAAATTAAGAAAGTTAATAATCAGCCACAACAGGTCTCTTTGACTTCAATTATTTGACATCCAACTTTACTTCAAGGAAAGATAAATCAAAGGCAATGCCACAGAAGACAAACTCAGACAACCAAAACCTATACCACTTTAATCCATCAACCTGATTCTTGTAATTTTCCCTCTTTTCAGCTTAGCTTAGCTAACTTTGTCTGGATCACAATAAAACAACATAAAAGATAAGTTAAAAAAGATTGAACTATCAAACAATTTCCTTCAAAAACCTGCTCAAGTACCATCTCCAATTAAGACATGTTCAGAAGAAATGGTTGCAGCAAAGAAAGACAAGGCAATTTCTATTAAGACAACCAAAACAACACTTATTTCCATTATATTCTCCCTCTGCTTTATAGTTAGTACTGACTATCTAGAGAAGTACAATGCTAAGTCATGCTTGGTTTCCAAGGTATAAAACCAGGCCAACATCCTTTAGCCATAGCATAAAAACATATATATGTAAGAGAATAGGAGTTTCTAGAAAAGACATGTGAAACAGGATATACAAAGAACCAGAGGAGAAGAAAACAACCTTAATATCAGAGGATTGAAACAACTGATTTAACTTTTTGTTAGAAAAGCAAATCTCCTGCTTCGTCGAATCGCAGTCAACCCTGCAAAATATGAAGATATTTTTTTCTTTTAAGGAAAAGAAATATACTTTATCTTTTTTGAAATTAAAGAAAGATCAAATCATAGTAATAAGATTATATGGTCAAATACTCAGCTTATAAAGGCATTTGAAAAGTACTGTAAAGACAATCTAAAATTGCTTATAACCAGGGCCGTTTCCATAGTTCTAAAATTAGGAATACCACTTATACTATACGCATCAATTTCATTAACATCATGCAGAAGATGCAGAGATAATTATGGGCCTAGACTCAAGCCCGGTTACTCTTCATTCTTCAACGGATTTGGACCATCTTCATTCAAAACATTAAACTTTCCATGCCTAACCCTGGCCCATCAACGGCTCTTCTTAATAGGTATTACCATTTGATCTTGTTCAGATATAATTTGGTTTTAGCATTACTATGAATTCTTTTAATTGTCAATAATAATCATGCCATTCACAGAGACATTTTTAATTTGTAAACACAAGTAAATGAAACTTTGATACACAACCAGAAACTTGTCCAGCTCGACCAAGCCCTACAACTTCTACTTTTCTATTTAACAAACCCCAACACATCCCCAACCAATTAGAACCAAAATTCATCAAGCAGCCAAGCACTTTTATTCATAGGATGTCTACATGCAACAATCACAAACACCAACAGCCCCAGACTTGAGCATTTAACATGCATCATGTTTCAACCCCAAAATATCCCCCTACTCTTACACAATTAAACCCTAGAAACCCATGCAGTTCCTTCCCCTCTTCCTTAGAAATAAGCCTCTCAATAATAACAAACTCTAGTTTATACGAGCTCCAAAATGTAAAGCAAGTCATCCTTTTAAAACTTAATCTAAAATTTCACCGAATTTAACACATATTCTACCTCAAGGACCTCAACCAATGGTGTATTAACAAAACTAGCATTCTCATTCAACTAGCAGAAAAATCTATGGTGGTAGGTCTCCTCTAGGGAAAATTAAAAGATAAAAGTTAAGGGACCACAGACAAAAAATCACAACACCACCATGTATACTTATCATCTATGCAGACCTTACCTGTCAAACTTTACAATGATTAGATTCTTCAAGAAAAGAAAAAGAAACTCATAGCAACCTATGGGCGGTTTAGGTGTAGTGGAGCACATGAGTATGCTACTACTAGTTTAGACCAATTGGTATCATTATAGGTGGTATGTACTGCAGTTCTTCTACAGGCATTTTATCAAAGTTACATATTATAATGATTTAGGACACACTCCAATCTTGCAGCCATCACATAAATTAGATAAGAGATTGAACAAATCTTCTAGCAACTCACAAAATAGATACTCAAAGCACTTAGAGATATTTATAACTTATGATTTTTGTATAATGACATTACTAACCAATGCAAAGCTGTAGCTACATATACCATAACCAATACCAAAAGCATGTTGAAAGTCAAAAGAATTTTCATATGAACATTACTTAAATAATACATGCTTTTTTATATCATATTCCAATTGAGCTAGAAAATATACCAAAATCCTAAACTCTTACATACAACAATAGCAAGAAAATTATCATTAGTGATTTAAGTTTGATGAACCTGCTGAAAAACACTATAAAACCTGTTGAAATATCATCCAAATAAAAATAAATAATTAATTGGTCAAAATCTAGTACCTTTGCCTTTTAGAACACGTGCCACAAGTCTCACTGCAATCTTTTCTTTTGCAACCAGATGTTAGTAAAGTTTCAGCACCAGCCATGGAGGTGCAGATATCTTTACTTGATGTTATAGGAGAAGCAACAGAATCAATGTCTATATCATGTCTTTTCCTCTCAGAAAACACGACTTCCTGAACCATCTCCAAACTGATATTACAATCCAGGATCCTTTCATGCAGCATGGAATTTACCAACTCTGGATCCTGCACAGCCTTTTCAGCATCATCATTCATTTCTATGGCTACCAAACCACTCTTAGAAACTCGCAGACCATCCCCATTTGAAGACATATCCTTGCAACTATCCTTTTGGCTAGTGGGAAACAATGTATGTTCATTATCATTTTCAGGTGCTTCCTCTACAGATTGACTTGTACCTCTCGCCATGGTTATTTCACAAGTTCTCTCAGCATGTACTTTTAAAGGATCCTCATCCCTCCTTTCACTGTCAGTTCTGTTCAGATCATCACCATGATCTACAACACAAGCAGAAAAGTCTGAGAAAGATACTTTTGATCAAATAGAAACCTACTGAAAAAGTATAAAACAAAAGTCCATATCAAAATAAATTTGTCCAACCAACAGAAGGAAAAGTTTATATACAACGGAAATAAGCAAATCATTAGTAGCAATGCATAGCCCATCTATATTATTCCTCTAACCAATTATAATATAAAGAATGAGAAATAAGTGCACAGAAGGTAGTTACCTGTTCCATTAGCACTCTTCAGTTGTTTCCTGAACATTGCTCTATAGGCACGAGCATCCATTCTCTTCTTTTGTGCCTCATCAACCTGCCCATCTTTGTTCTCAATTTTGTTAACTTCTACAGTTTCCATTGTCAACTGTTTCACACTCTTCTCTTTTTTCTCTTTCTTCCTTTTTGCATCTAATGAATCAAGGCTTTTATCAGACTTCTTTGATCCCGAAGAACCAGATAAGGATGGCATCTTACCCCTCTCAGATCTCCTCAAAGGACACCGATGCTTCTGCTTCTCAATTCGCTCAGATTTCCTCTTAGATGGACGAGTCATTGTATTCGAATTCGAGGTCTGCTTCTCAAGACGCTCTGACTTCCGAGTACCAGAAGAACTCAATGGATTCATGCTTTTCTTAGACAGCGTTTCCCTAAGTGACCTTCTAAAACCAGATACTTCCGCAGTAGAAGCACCTGAATTCACTGATTTTTTACCACTACTTTGACCTCCTTTTGAATTATTATCTTCATCATCCTTAGCTTTCCTACTAGACCTAGTACCATTCACCATACCTTCAACGCAAACAAAAATAATTTTAAAATGGCAATGTCTAGAGAACAAATCACAGATTTGCAATTAATTTGCATCTATAAACAAACCATATTTGTTGACAAAATAGACTTGAGAGTTAAAATTTATGCCATAAACTATGATTCAAGAAAATCTGAATAAATTCACATGAACATGAAAGCAACCACTTATAAACAATACCAATAACATCACAATCTAAGCAATACCACAGATCTGAACCCTTAAAACCCTAACTGAAGCCATCAATAACATCAATAAACAAAATTACCATTAAGTAGACACAAATTCAGTTATCCCAAAATAATCACATGCAGCTCAAACTAAACCCTGACTAACTTAATGACAAACAGTTAGTTAGAAGGAAACTTTACAAGGTATTTGAAAATTTTGGAACGTGGTTTTGTTTTTTCATTTAAGTTTTCGATTGTAATGCCAGCATCATTAGATGGTGGAGGGTGAAGTTGCCATCTTTATTAATATGGAGACGAAAGGCCCTAGGTTCTATAATAGATATTGACTGTTTTAGCCTCAGCAAAGTTGAAATGACTTTATTGACCTTGATGAGATTTGTGTTCTGCAGTGCTGTTCCTTTGGCGCAAATGTGGAAAATGGATTTGGGATTTCCCTACTTGCTTCCATAATCTATTCAAGACATTTTTTCTTTTTAAGATTTCTTTTATTATTTTGTATTTTAATAAAGGAGTTTGTAAAAAAACATTACGTATTGAATCTGACATAAAAAAAAGTATAATTCAAATTTTATATGAAATCATTGTGTTTAAACATGGCCTTTTTAACCATATACTCATTATGAATTACTTTCTAATATTTGTTAACATATAAAAGTATAATATAACTTTTTTTCCTTTTACGAAATCTTGTGTTTGAATATGGCTTTTTTTAACTGTTTACTCATTATGAATTTCCTTTCCAATACTTGTTTTTATGATACAATATCTTAGAAAATAAAGTAAAATATAAATAGTTACAAAATTAACAATCCGTTGGAATATAAATTTTTAACCATCAGCTTTGGCACTCTTTTTAACAAAATACTATCTTTTTTCTATACTTAGAAATTTGACCCATCTTAAGTCTAGAAATAAATGATTAAATAGGCTATACTGAAATTCCTGGAAAACTAAATGTTATGATTATGAATGATAACAAGTGATTTCCCCCACACCGTGCTGCAGGAATGTAACTTTCAAAAAAAAAAACACAAAATAATTAGTCAAATTTTTATATTCAGCAATTTCTGTTAAATTATTCTAAATTATAATTTTCTTAAGAAAAATCAAGAAAGGAGAAAGGAAAAATGAACTATGAGGACGAAAATCACTTTTTCCATTTTATTTCTTTTTATAGCCTCTTTCATATATATTTTAAATTCACCAATTTGCATACCATCCAATGCAAACCGAACTCTCAATTTTTGCACATTGAGAGTGAAACAGCAAGCACAAAAATCACAATACAAAACTCACATTTCCCAAGGTGACACAATTATTTCAATTTCCAAACATCCCTAGGTTGACCCTAGGAGAAACCATACAATGCAAACCCAAATCTCTTCTTCGCAGAACCATCCCTAAGGATCAAACCTTAAGCCGAATTGAATAAAGCAAAGAACAAACCATAACCCTAAAGTTTTGGAACCACTAAACTTAAAAAGATACTACAGCGTGTCTCAACTGGAACAACACAAACCATAACTAAAATAACTGCAGCAATTAAAACCCAAGGTTTTTTATCCAGGCAAATGAGAACATATGAACTTAAGAATTTAAAAAAATTAAAGTTGAAGGAAAGAAATCAGCAGAGTTGGTAAAATTGAGTTGAGCACAAAGCAGGAATTGCATGGAAGATAAGCAGAATGAAGAGGTTAAAAAGATCCATTGAGGGCTTACCGTTAGACAACTTGTTAAACCAATTGCAGATAAGTGGAGTAGCGCTCAGTTGTTGGTTGGAGTTGGAATGTCCCCAGCCCCGATTCTTTCTGTCTCCCTCTCTATTTTTATTTATTCTTTTACATATATAATCTGTGTATTTATTTAGAGTGCTCTCTCTCTCTCTTCCCTCCAGATCTCCTCACCCTCCAATTCCGTCGCCGGTACCGGTGTCGCCGCTCCCTCCCTCCGCCCTTCTTTCCTCTCTCAACCCTAACCGCTTTCACTCTACTCTCTCCTTTCCACTGTTCCTCTCCTCTCCCTTCTTTCCCTTGCATTTCTTTTTCCTTTTATATATGAACTTCGTGTAAAATGTCCATAATAGCCTCAGAAACTTAAAAGGGTCCGTCCGTACGACATTAATCACGTGTTGCCCAAGTTAAGTCTAAAATTAAGTAAAATAGATCCGACCCACATAAATTTATCCAACCGAATTGAGTTGGATCCATTCGATTAGGTTAATTTAATTAATATTTGAATCGAATCCAAAAAAATAAATTCAAATAGTATATTTTTAAATTATTTTATTAATATTAATGATTATTATTTAACTTTACTAATAAATTATATTTTGTACGGATGTTTGTTAAATATTTGTTTTTTGTTTAAATTTTTTTAACAAAAATTTATTTGTATTATATATGTTGTTTAGATGTTAGATATTATTTATATTGTAGTGGATATTATTTATATGTTAGATGTTATATGTAAATTACATATGATTTATATGTTTTGATTTTATAAAATTCTAAAATTTGTATGAAAAGTTGGTTTGGAGAAAGAATTAACCAAACATATGAACTTGTTTGGCTTTTAGATTCTTCGCATATCTCTTATTAAAATGAATGATTTGTTCAATTGTTGATTTTTTCAAAATAAACCAATTGAATGTTTATACAATTTTAATTAACTTTAAAAGTTCAACTGTCAAATAAATAAATTTTGAAACTCAATAATTATTAATTATAAATAAATAAAAGTGTGTATATATATATATAGAAATATATTAAATTACTAGATAAGAAATGTTGATATATAAGCTCGTGGGTAGCTTATCTTCATGATAAATAAGAAAATATAACGTATCAAAGTTAAACGAAAGACCAAATTTTTATATTTAAAATTTAAAAATATCTAAAATTATGCAACTTATCAAAATAAAAACAGAACAAAATATTAATTTAAAGGTGAAATGGTGAACTTTCAAGGGAAATTAACTGCAGATTGGTGGTGGACTATCTGATGCAATGCAGCTAAGTTTGACGTTTGCTAAAAGAAAAACCAAAATGGATGGACTGCTTTTGGTGTTGGGAAAGTTCATGATTGATAAATAACAAGAAGAAAAGACCCAAATTTTGTTACTGTATTATTGTTAATTAATTCCCAGTTGGCCAATAGTTCTTAGGCCGGCAGTTGATGGTGATTAAGTTTGATTTTGACAAGACCCCATGTAATAAACTAAGGTAACTGTTGAATAACGGTATATGCCAAATTGGGGTTACGCCATTTGTAAAACCAAAGAATTTAAGCAGGAGGAATTGATTCCTGCAAGAATTTTTCCTGGTTCCGATCATCTGATTCTCCCTTTCGTAGTGGGGGCATCCTTGTATGGATTGTCTGATGATATGTCTTTCTTTGCTGCTTTGAACACTTGACAGTTGACAGAAATGTGCCATTCTTATTCTCAGGTAGAATGATTTATCTCTTGTTTCTCATCTGGATCGTCGCCAATTCAAGCCTTGCTCAACAATATTATGACCCGTCTGCATGTCCAGAGGATACCAGGAATCCAGGTTCAAGGTACACCTGCAATTCAATCCAACAGCCATGCGAAACATTCTTAGTCTACAGAGCCAACCAACATTTCCAGGTTCAAAATCTGCTGAATATCTCTGCCTTGTTTCAGATGAACTCTGATCGTTTGCTTGACTTGAACAATATAACTTCAGCTTCGGAAGTTCTCAAACCAGGTAGGGAAGTTCTTGTTCCTATAAATTGTCGGTGCTCTGGGGAATACTTTCGGGCACGTTTAAGCTACATAGTCCCTGAGAGGACATCAATTGAGGAAATTGCTTGCGGAATTTTTGAAGGCCTATTGAAATCCTTAACCCTGCTCCAGGATAATCCGTCTCAAGAGAATGATGTCGGGATAGGTGTTAGGCTTCATGTTCCACTGAGATGTGCCTGTCCTGATAATGTTACTAGCGCTAATGGAGTGAAATATCTTGTGACATATGCTATCCTGGAAGGAGATGAAGCAACCGCACTGAGTAAGAAATTTGGAATCTCTCCGGAAGATATATTGGCAGCTAATCGTTTGGAACCTAAGTCGACTATTTTTCCTGGCACAACAGTTTTGGTCCCTCTCAAATCAGATCCCACCATAAATCTCAATATCCCAGATTCTCCACCTCCAACTCCTGGTTTTCTTCCCACCATCACTGTTGAAAAAACAAAGAATACGAAATTGAGGAACTTGTATATTGCAGGATTAATTGTTGGGTTTTTCCTGGTAGTTGTGGCATTGCTTGCTTGTGGATTGTATGTGAAGGTCTTAAAGAAATGGAAGGGAGAGAAACTACAGTCTTTTGCTGATAGAAACTCTATTCCTTCATTTTCAACAGCTAGAAGCTCTCCTCGATCTGGCCAAACTGGTAGAAGCTCTCCTCGATCTGGTCAAACTGGTAGAAGCTCTACAAATTCATGTTTATCTCCTGATCTTCTTGCTGGGATTAAGTTTTCTATGTACAACTATGGCATAGAGGATATAAGAAGAGCAACAAAGGACTTCGATGAAGATAGCAAGATTGGAGAGGAAGTCTATAAGGGGTTGATTGACAATGCTGATGTCATGATCAAGCGGATGAAATTTGAAGACACCCGCCAGGTTATAGATATGCATTCTAAGATCAATCACATTAACATTGTAAATCTCCATGGTGTTTGTTACAGTGAAAATGACTTTTCCTGGTCATATCTGGTTTTCGAACTCCCTAGCAATGGCTGCTTGAGGGACTGCTTATCTAATCACTCCAACAGTCTCAGTTGGAGTCAAAGGACTCAAATAGCTTTCGATGTTGCAACAGGTCTTCACTATTTACACTACTGTATCTTCCCTTCCTATGCTCACATGAGCGTAAATAGCAGAAATATTTTCCTAACATCAAAGTGGAGGGCAAAGCTAGCAAATATTGGATCATCAACTCTTGCTGTCAGCTCATCAAGAAGGAATGACAACATCGATACTGTCAATGGATGGGTTGCTCCAGAATTCCCTGTGCATGGATCAGCTTCAGAAAAGGTGGATATCTTTGCATTTGGAGTTGTTTTGCTTGAGCTCATATCAGGAAGGGAGGCCACAGATGGAAATCTGTTCAAAGAATCAATTGGATTTTTGGGAGGGGGAGCAAGTGAAGGAGGTTGTTTCGAACAACTGAGGAGTTTCATTGATCCATCTCTGAAAGACAATTATCTCCTAGCTGAGGCTTTATGTTTAGCAGTTTTAGCCAAGGCTTGCATAGAGGATGACCCTCTCCGTAGGCCATCTATGGATGATATCCTCAAAGTTCTTGGAAGAATGGTATAATGGCAAGAAAATGAACAAACCAGGAGTTTGATTTTGATTATTAATCTTCTTCATCAACTTATTCCCCTCATTGTAATACCATATAAACTATTAGCAAATGATAATCCTAAAATCCCAGAGCATCTTTCTAGTTATACTGATTACTTTTGTCAGACAATGGGGTTGGGTTGATTGCTATCCAAGGATGAGAACAAGGCTTCCACATTATTTAAAGATGAACAACACATAATCCAGTTTAATTTGTTGTCTTGATATGTAGGAGAATAAGATATTGCATTTAGTCATTAGATTCCATTTGAATTCTTTGACAGAATAGGGCGAAAAAGATTTGTTGTCAGCTCATTGTTTTACTAATTGTTGCTTTTGTGGTTCTAATGATCTATGTTACTCCCTAGTCACTACTTCATGTATGGTTACTTGAGATACAGATATCGAATTCATATTCAAATATAAAAAAAAATTAAAAAATTAGAATGTACAAAATTATTAACAGATAGGGTACTTGTTATTTTTTAGATACTTTAACTCGAACTCTATTATTTGATAAGGTACTTAAACCTTATAAATATCTTGTTAAATTTTTGAATTGTTACCCGAATTTCCTAGACACCACTCGTCCCCAATAAATACTAGATTAAAATAAATTTAAATCAATTTTTATGTGTATTATTGATGAAAATTAAATTAATAAATAAAAGTTAATTCGTAAAAAATAAATTAAAATTTAAAATCATATTTAGAATAATTAATAAATTTTAATAAGTATTATATTAATTATAAAAAAAATATACAAAATAATATATACTAAACTAAAATTTTATCTTAAAAATTATTATTTATAATAAATTCGACTAATGAATATTATAAAATTACTATGCAAATTTGATTATAAAGTATCTTAATTTTACTTGGTCACATTAAATAATACAAAGTAACAATTAACATCCTTATGTCCCATGCTTATGTGATACTCAAACCTTACTTAACAAATGTTTAGACATTCTAATTTCTTAAAAGGCCCCTTGGTATTCTAGATTCCTTGTATTAGGCAGCCACTTGCTTGAATCATACCCACATGTTGAAAAAGACCTCTCTTACACTCTCATTTGTCAGTCATTTTCTATTGCTTTTGTTTAAACGATTCTCGAATGTTTTGTGGGTAGAGTTTTTGTTAATTTTAAGTACTCGATCTTGATTTTTATAAATAATTAAAATATTTGGATCCTATAACTATCCGAAAATTTTTTAAATTTTTTATCCGAACTCAAATTCTCGTTTCTTATTCATTATTGTTAATTAATTAAACCTATTTAAATACTCGATTGTGTAAAAAATATTCTTTAATTGCTTCATACATGCTTAATTGTATAAGATATTAATAATTATAATTTACATTAATTAATATAATTTACTAATAATTAAATTTATAATATGAAATAAACATTAAAATTAAAATATAAATAAAAATTAGAGTAACTTTGACAGTAAGTTCAACGGCAATAGCAACAATAGTGCGAAATCGCCCTTGTAGTCTAGCAAAGAGCTTAACACTATAATAACTTGTTATGCCTTTTAATAAGCCACTTATGTACTTTCTTTTGATGAATTGCTTTGATGATGTATTTCTGGTTGATGTAGATGAAAAGGCAAAAAATTCTTTTTGCTAATAATGAAAACTTACTGATAATTTTTTTAAAAAATATAACAAAAAAATTATTTTAAAAATATCTCAAATAATAATTTAAATAACTATAAATAAATAAATATTCATAATAATTGTTTTGCTAATGGGTTTTGGTTATTAAGAATGGAGTTTTGCTCAATTTTAAATTGTTATTGATTAATCTCAAGAATTAGTTAGGTCGGAGTGACCCAGTAAAAAAGCTTAGAAATTTGCTTCTTGTTTGTTGAACCTTGTGAAGTTTTCTTTAATGCTTAAATTGGATCTTTATTGTGATGGAAATTAGTGTTATTTGAGGCCAAATCAGTGAATGCGTATGCCTATGCCTATGTGTGTCGAAGAGTTGACTTATATAGTATATTTCTTTACTTGGTTACACATTTTCCATTGGTTTGAAGTTTTATGGGGTGTGTGATGTAAACTCAGTGACAGGTTGGGCTATTCAGCTCATTACCAGAATCCATGGTTTTATCTTTGTGTGCCCTTTTACTTCATCAATATGGTGTGGATGGAGCTCTGAGAAGTTTCTCCTTGCCTGTTGTCAAATAGAGCTTTGTTTTTGTTTATTCGGACCTTTGGAAACCATTAGGCATGGGGCTCTGTATGATGCTGCCCGCTGTTGAATCTATTGCTTGCTACTGTGTCGTTAACTTCTTTGTAATTTTTCTTTTCGGAAGGATAAATCAAGAATTTTCAGGTTTATGATCAATAAAGAGTGGGGAGGATAACAGTTGAACTGCAAGGCAGGGTAAATGATTGCAGGGCACTCACTTACAGGCAGGACATCAGAGAGAAGGATATTGAAAAGTACACAACACTTAAACTTCCAACACATCAGGTTTGTTAAAAATCTTTGTATTTTGAGTGTTTCAATTATTTATTGCCAATTTTGTGTAGAAAGTGCTGGGTAGAGGAAATGCAAATGTACCAGCTATGTCTGTAGAACCCCTCATATCATGAGATGATGACCTTTTATAGTTTAATACTTACCTTGTCCTTTAATAATCTTATTTGCAGTGGGGGTTATGTTGTGATTTCAACTCCAGATGGTATTTTGGATCATGAAGAAGCCATTAGTAGGAATGTGGGTGGACAGGTTTTTGGTTATTTTCATTAGACTTGTCTGTTTTTCTGCTCTCTTTTACATGGGAAAAAGAGAAGACTAGTTCTTTGAGATCTGGTTTATTTGTGAACTTTGAAGGACAAAAGCAAACTTTTTGCAGAGTAAAGTATTTTTAGCTACTGTCTCTTCATTATTTTGATTTAAGATAAGTGTAAATATCAGTTTAGAATTTTGATGCTGCAAACATTCTTTGTCCCAATTTGAAGTGCCACAGGTGGTATGCCAATGAAGGCTTTTCATCTCTGATATGCACCAATTTTCTTGTAACACCATTGTCAAAATGATCACTCAGCTACACCACCTCAAGAGAAAACATAATACTAAGTGACAGCAATTCAGCCTCTTGACATTTGTTTGGCCAAATTTTGTGTCATCTTTTACAAGTGATACTGGTCACTGTCTAATAGTGGTTCATCGCTGCCAACTGAGTGGTGATTGGCAAACTGCAGCCACAAAAAGCCCAAACCAATGTGTTCCTACTGAAATGTTTCTACTTACCCAAGACCATCCTCGGTGACTCGAATGTTGTGATTAGGTTTTTTAAGTGATGATAGCAATGTTGGCCTGAACACTTAATTAACAATTTTAAAACTTAGTGCGTCTACATCACTGTTTTCCATTGAAATCTGACTTATATAATAAAATTTGAGCAGAATATGAGCATCCATTGATTGAAGAGTCAAAGATAGAGCAGCTATTGAAACTGAAACTGATAACATTTGAGGCTGAGACGAAGCATAAACAATTTATGACTTGAAGAATTTAGTGAATACGCCTACAGATTGTGATCCCATCACCAGTGCAAGTAAAATTTGGATACGAGAATCAGCTACAAGCAATTTGTGCACTCTTCAGGCAATGCAACGGTTCCTCCCCACAGTGTGTTATCATATACAACAATCCCACCTACCTTCACCAATTTCATGAATCTTTCATGCTAGTTACAGTAATTGATCTTGTCAGCATCAATAAAAGCAAAGTCAAAGCCGTTTTCATTTCCCACAACAAGAATTACCCCCAAAAAATAAAAGTGAAACATTAGGAAAAAAACCCTGACTGGGATGACAAATGCAAGATGCTAGGCAAGGAAATGTGGGGATACTTCCATGTTATTTTACACAAGTCCATCTACAGACTGTTCACTTATGGGCTAAGGTATTAGTCTTAATGAAATAGATGGATTGTTTACCTTGCCATCCTCAGGAATTGTAAGAGCAGTAAGGAGAAGAGAGTATCCAGCGAAAACTCCAACTCCAACTGTCTTTTTGGCATTAATTAGCTTCAAGAGCAAGGTAATTAGCTGCTCAGCATCAGGTGCAGTTTCGGCATGCTTGAACCTCTTACACTTGAAAAGCGAATCCAGGATCATGTAGTGGCGGTATGCCTAACAAATGGTTCCCCACCCTCCGCCAAGCGGCGCAAGTAGGCCTTCGCCTCATCCAACTTATTCTGCTTGCACCAGCCCTTGAGCATGATGGAGTGAGTGATGTCATTCTCCAAACCCCTCTTGGAAATCTATTAAGCAATCATGTCAACGGCGTCAAAGCAACTCTCCTCTACAAGAGCATTCAAAAGCACGGGGTAGGCGAAGGCATCCAAGTCAAGACCGTGGAACCGCATTCTGCTGAGCTGCTGGAGTGCCATCTCTGGTTTCCCTGCAATGGTATAGTCCATGACCAACGTGTCGTGTTATCTGACCTTGTGAATGTACCTATGGGCCATATAATCCTGCAAGAACTGTTCAAGCGTCACAGACTTGAGCTTCGCTTTCGAAAGAATCTTGAAGATGGGATGGAAGGTGGCTCGGGTGTGGTGGAACCCAGGCTGGCGGCCTGCCCAGTCGAAGAACTTGAGGCAGGAGAGAACGTCGCCTTGCGAGGAGGAGTGGCCATAGGAGAGGACCTGGAGGACAAAGGGCTCGGAGAGTCGGAGGTTGAGGTGGGACAGCCTGGAGGATGCATCGTTCATGGCGACTTGGCCATGGGAGTTTAGGATAGTGAAGATGCGGTCGAGGAGAGCTGTGTTGTTACGGGCCTTGAGCCAGTCCTTGAAGGATGCTACCACGTCCTTGGCGCTTGGGTTGGGAGGATGGGCTGATGAGGAGTTGTTGGGAGAGGGAGATGGGGAGTGGATTAAACATGAGTAAGAATCACAATTTCGATTCTTCAGCAGGAGAATTCGACTGGATTTTGCTGTTTGATTGCATTTAAAACCATTACCATTATCAATTTTCTTTTATTGTTAAAAAATTAAAATATATATCTTCTTCAATAAAGACAGAGTTATTAGATATTCGACTCTCAATTACTATTTATTTTTTTAAAGTTTAGAGTTTAAAATGAAATACAATTAAAATATAAATAAAATGTTTAAAATTATACAATTATTTAAAATTGTAACATATAAAATATTTCACGTATCACAATAAAGATTTTCGATACATTCAATACGACGATACAAACAAAAAAAAACAAATTAAGAAGAAATATAAAATTTAAAAAAATAATTATATGTCTATAAAAAGTTAATGAAAGTGTGTATAAATAACTATTTATCTACTGATTACCTAATTAAACTCGAATTCATCCCTAACTATCTGCATAATTCCTTCAAAAATTGAACTGGCATGGATTGCAGGAGGAAGGATGGTGACAATCATAAATATATTTATTTCATCTGTGGTATTATTTATAGACTTCAATGCTCTTCTTCATCATCTGGCCTAAAGAGTTGAACTGAGCGCTTGTTTATCGGTTGCAGTGGTCTTGCATTAGTATCTGAAGCCTGCGAAATATTGATATCAGCCTCTCCACAAGTATAATTAATGAAGATTGAAATCGATTACGATGCTGTTAATTTGATTTTCCATGGTAAAATTCGAAACTTACATCATGAACGGCCACACGAAGCAATCTCACTTGCTCCCTGGTCACAGTCCTCACCTGATCAAAGAGGGGTAGGAACTGTTAGACAGGTTACATCACGAAGAAAAGAGCAGCAAGATTAATATTTGAGGAAGGTTATTGCAAACCTTTCTGACAATGCTCCACACCACATTTTCATCACAAGGAGGAACAGTAAGAGAGCCAATGTATCTGTAATACTTCCTACTGCCAATTTTTATGTGCCTTGGATCGATCACACCCGCCACGCTCTCTCCTTCTGTGATATCAGTAATGCTCGCTAAATGATCCAGCAACTGGTAACCAAACATGGCAGATTAAGTGAGAGATAGATTCCACTAACTAGCTAACAATATTCATATACAATTAATCCTATCTGATCAGATTAACACAGGAATGAAAACTATACATGGATAGGGAAACTCTTATATTTACCGATGAGAGGAAAGAATCTGGTCTGCCAATCTTGTACATGATCCCTATCACAGCAACCTTGTCGTCCGCACTTTCATGAACCAAGTGCACCTCCAAATCATACCTGAAAGGTTCAATTTTCCCATAAGTATTTGGTTCTTCCTTTTATGATAGTTGTTGGGTTTATGATCAGGGAAGAGAAAAGTTACCTTCTGCCATTGATGGTGTGCTCGGAAGGTGAGTGCCAATGGCACTGTTTGAGTGCATACTCAGTACCATTGATCTCTATGGCTCCTGCATCACCGTCCCATCTCAACTGCATACACAAATTGATTCAAATTACAGAAAATTTTTTGATAAAATGTGGTACTGTATATGATCTTTAGTATGATAAGAAAATAGGAAGGAATTTTTTTGATAAGAATATGCTGCTGTTATCCCATAACATCTCACCTAATACGATTCTTTCAAGTCACATTTAACAATGATTAACTTGAAAGCCATAGTCTTGTAACAACCATTATAGCATGTAGGGCCATTGTAAGATAAGATAAGATAAAAGAAATATTCAAGCTGGCCAGCTAAATGCATTGGCATGTACCCATTGGAAAGTAAAAGAAAAGGAAAAATGTCCATGAATTTCATATACTGAGAATATTTATCCCTCATTTTTTAAAAAAATTTTTCATTACCATCATATCATGGCCTCTATTTCTTAGAGTGGCATTGCATGGCTTGTAGCTTCTCTTAAGCCTCCCGAGATGGGAAACAATATTAACTCTTTCATTCGACATATCAATAGGAGATTGCATTGATCCATTGCTACATGCTCTCCATTCTGGATGAATCTCTCCCCATCTTGCAGGCGCTCTTGCACTATTTTCATTATAATCAAACTCACTTTCATACTCTGCAACAACAGAAACAACAAAATAAAAACTCTGATGATCGAAAACGAATTCGAAATATGGGATTACTAAAACACCAAGATTTTTCCTTACCAACTTCTCGAGATGTTGCAGGGCATGAATATTGCAAGACAAGAATAATGGAGAAAATGCAAGCCAAGAGTTGAGTTGGTAGCTTTGCCATCTTAACTTGTTAATGTATAGCTAGTTGTATCTATCCCAAGAGACCTTTGCAGTTAAAGAAATGGAAAGGGGGAGGCAGCTTTATATAGTTTTAATTCCTTTGAAAACGTTGAAAAAAACCCTTTTGGAAGCAAGTATAAACACAAGGAAAATCAACAACAAAGTTGATGGCCAACACAGGGTGGTCTTCTGCAGTATGTGCCTTTTTCTTCTTCTTGTCTTAGAAATATTTGCTTCATCGGATTGACGTGCAGGCTGACGACTGAATCCAAAAGTGTTTTGAAGAGAGATTTTTCCACATTCATTCTTAGACCCTTCTAATTCAATTCCCGGATGCTGAAGGTGATATAGCGCAGAAGAATACTCACCAAAGACAAAATCCCTACCCCAGAAATGAAAAAAAAATTAAAAAAAATTTGGAAAATTCAGTGGAAAGAACTTGATCAGCAATCAATCTGATAAGTTTTTTCTATGGCACAGGTTTTCTGAGTGGTTGAATTTTATGGGTCAAAATAGGAAGTGGAGGTTTAAGCACAAGTTGGTTTCAAGCTTCAACTGAGTAAGACTGGCACAAGAACCTAAAAACCCATTGATTGTGTTTGAATATTTACCAAAAAGTCATTACCTACTGTCATCATCGCATAAAATATCTCTCTCCTCTTCTCTTCCTCAACCTTCTAATTTCCTACCAAGACCGGCTTTGACCTTGATTTTCCTTCGCTTATCTTTCTAATTAAGGGTGAGTCATTTTTATTTAAAATCAAATTAATTGAAAAAAATATTTGATTAAAACAATTCGATTAATTCTCGGTTATTCGGTTAATTCAAAAAGTAAAACGATTAAATCAACTCTTTGATTAAAGAGTGGTAGGGCCAAGAGCCGGGTCAAGGTTGGATGGTAGGTCAAGGAAGAAGCTTAATTTGGATTGTTATAATATATATCTAATTATATATTAAATATAACCGAAAACTTATTTTTGATCTATTGATTTAATATTTACAGCATATTTAATTAATTTAATTAAAAAATTTCTTAATCAAATTAACCTTTTACACGTCTTTATTCTAATTTAGAATCTAAAAATATTAGTTATAAACTAATTTATACCATGAAGTACCATATATCTACCATTTTGTCCTATTATTAATATATTTTAGGTTTATAATGACATTTATTATAATATAAACATTGCTATCATACCAGGTAGTAGATTATAATATAATATAATATTTTTCAATTGCTATTTTTAAGGGTAGCTTAACGAAGTTGTTTTCAATACTGATGGCGTCCAAATTACTTCTTTACTGCTATTAATTACTTAATCAATTAATTAAAGACCCTATGATCAACGGTGTTACCATGATACGAATTAGCTAATTGCATCTTAATTTGGCCCAATTTTCCAACAATCAGTATGAACTGGTGGACAAGAAAGATTGCGTATCTGCTTGTTTCTTAGTCAAAATATGTATAATTAAAACATCTTTTAATCATAGCCTCAAGAATATATAGTCCCAAATTTCTCCAAATTTGAATCCCAAATTGAGATTGTTGCAAGATATTCAATGGCCATAAGCATTGTATCATGAAAGGGAGTGTTTCATTAAAATAAAAGACCCCATATTATCATTATTACCCAGGATTTTCACATGAAAGAATTTAATATATCGCTTAACATTTTATTTATCAAGAACATGTTTTGAACTGTAAACTCTATATGGATAGAAAAAAAAATAATTTACAAAAACAATGATTTTTACATTTTTTTATAATGGTTTGAATTTTTGGGATATTTTATTTTTTATGTTTTTCTTCTCATTGCAATACGTAAAATTTAAACACATCTTATCTCTTGTTTTATTAAAATATAAGATACAATATAATCTTGTTACTCAGGGCTTTCACGAGGGAGAATTTACTATATCATTCAATAGTTTATCTGTCAAGACCATATTTATAGTGGTTTGAAATTTTAAGATATTTTTACCCAGATGGGGAGCCTTTTTTTAATTAATAAAAAATAATAAAGTTATATAATAATAATTATAAAAATTAATCGAGAGTAATATTATCTTTTTATTCTTACCATGTCAGCAAGTTGACAGAAATACTAACGATTAACTAACAACTGGATTTACGTGTTTAGCAAAAAATATTTTTTTAAAATGAAATATTTATTTTAAAAATTAATAGATTTTCGTGTAATTTTAATCAAAACTTAGAAGAATAAGGATATTTTATCCAAAATTATATGTTTGTCTCATGTCAATAAGCTTATGCAAGCTTTGATGAATGTATATTAATCTTGTTAAAGTGTTGAACCATTTCGGTTATCTTTAACAAAGGATGAGATCACAAACCTGTAAATCTTCCTTAGGGTTGGGCGTTTCCTTTCTTTTAATACAATTTCCTAGTCATGACAACAACGTGAATGCTGATTTTATTTGAAAATGCATACATAAGATGATGTTATGCCATGACCAAAGAAAGGGTTTGTGTTTCCATTGAATTTGAGTCCGACAATTGCATCACCTTTGAAAAGAAAAACTAGGACTCCCCATAGTCACAGATAGCACACGTTTCAAATATTGGAAGCTAAGATTGGAACATTAGCATACAAGCTTTCAAAGAAATTAAATTTAAAACCATGTTCAAAATAATTAATAAATTTTAATAAGTATGACATTAATTAAAAAAATTTATAAAAAATAATATATACAAAATTAAAATTTTATATTCCAAATTATTATTTATAATCCAATTTACACAAATCTGATTATGAAGTATTTTAATTTTATTCGGTCACGTTAAATAATTCAAAGGAGCAATTAACATCTTTGTGTCCCATCACTACAAAAAAAAGGCTTTATCGACAGAATTAATTCTGTTGATAATAATTCGTCGATAATTACCGATGGATTACCAACGAGAGAAGAATATGAGAAAAACGGACGGATTATCGATGAAAAATATCGACGGAACTCAATTTGTCAGTAATATAATGGTGCGCATGAATAACAAAACGACACAAAATTTACCGACGGAATTATTCTACTGGTAATATTTTTCCAACAGAATTTACCAACCATTTTGCCGACGGACTAAGTGATCGGTAATTTGGTGAGACATTGATAGCATTACCAACGGATTTGCTGACGAAAATTACATCAATATTTTTTTTTTATTTACCGACAGAATATTTCATTGGTAATTAATAATTAAAATTCACAGGCGAGAGTTTTTCCCCCATCTATTTCTATTTTAGTTATCGACGAAATCTTCCGTCGGTAAGTAAAATAAAAATCTCCACGCGGGATTTTTTCCTTGATTTCTCCCTTTACTCATTTCTCCTTTTCTCTTCTCTCCCTTTTGCTCTCTTTTCACTCTTCAGCTACTTTACCGTTCGCCCCACCTGAGTGCACCCTCTGCCAACGACCAATGCCCCACACCAACCACCGCCTAGCCCTCCCACTTTCGAGTCCCCTTCCTTATGCTTCCCTCGTTACTCCAATCCCCCCTTTCCATTTGAGTCTCTTGATTTTGCTTCAATTGGTGGTGTGTTTGTATTGCCTAGAAGATAAGGTTTTTTTGCTTCTAATTTCTCATATATTTGGGTTTAGATTTTGTTATTATATTTAGGAATAATCTTGTTGGTAGATTTTATTGATATTTAAGGTTTAAGTTTGCTTGTATTTTGAGATTGTTGTTGGTATTTTGGTTGTCCAGAATGTTGATTCATGTTTATATTTTGGAATTAATGTGTTGATTCATGGTTGGATTAATTGAGTGTTGGTCCTTTATATTGATTCTAGTTGTGTATGTGATTCATTGTCGCTAGTAGTTTAATTCGAAATGATGTGTTGGTTCATGAATGCTGGTATTTTGGTTGTTGAATGTGTTGATTCATGGGCGTAAGTAAACATTCATGGATTTTTAGGTAGGAAATCTTTTAAATGTTTAGTGATTAAGAAAATTAGTAAGGTTTTATTAAATATAAATTTAGTAATAAAGAAAATTAGTAAATACCTTAAAATTTATAATTATTTAATTAAGTAAGGTTTTATTAAATTTGTGAAAGTATTTAACTAATCAAATGAAAAAAATATTTTAGTAATTAAGGAATTAATTAAATTAGTTATTAAGAAATAAATTAAATAAGTAATATTAGATAATATTTTATTTAATTAAATTAATTAAGGGTTTAGGGAATTAATTGCATAATTTAATTCAGTAAAATTTAAGGTTTATTTAAAATAATTAAGGATTTATAAAATTAATTAAATGTTTAGTAATTAAGCAATTAACTGAATTAGAACTATTATTTCAGTTTTAAAATATTTAAATAAATTAAGATGTTAATTAATGAGTTAAGTAAATAATTGATTTAATTAAGGAATGTAATGTGTTATAAGTAATTAAGCAATTACTTAAATTTGTAATATTATAAGTAAATAATTAAACTAATGAAATGAAAAAATGTTTGAGTATTTAAGCAATTAACTAAATTAGTAATATTAGTTAATTTTAAAAATATTTAAATAAATTAAGGTGTTAATGAGTTAAGTAACTAATTATGAAGAATCTTGAATTACTAATTAATCAATTAGTTAAATTAGTAAATTTAGTAAAATTTAAAATTATTTAAATTAATTAATGTTTTATTAAATAAAATAAATAATTAAATTAATCAAATGGAAAAATGTTAGTTATACTTAAGCAATTACTAAATTAGTAATATTATTTAATTTGAAAAATATTTAAATAAATTAAGGTGTTTAGTGAGTAATTTAATAATTTATTTAAGGTTTAGGGTTTAATGTAATATATTATAATTAATAATTAAGCAATTAATTAAATAAGTAATATTATATAATATTAAATTTATTTGATGTATTCCTCCAAACTTGATAGATTAAATTTCTATAGCACGAAGGGGTGGTTACGTGAACTGGTTTGCAATTGAAAGTTCTATGGCATATATGAGTTAAAACTTCTTTGTTTGTCCTCAAATTAAAACTTAGATTAACAATTTAAGTTTTGGTTTTAATATTGGATAACTATGTGGTCTGCACAAGCTAAAGTTATGGCTTCCTACTGTGTCCAAAGATCTACTCATAAGAACCTCAACTTTAGGTCCAAAAAACCTCACTTATTCAAAATAATTCTCAAAAATACTATTTATCATAAAAAACGGGTGAGTAATCTTTTTTTAATTATAAAACATAATTTTGAATGTAATTTTAAAGTTTGCAACATGAAAGATATTTCTAACATACAACGGACTTTAAAATCACATTCAAAATTATATTTTATAATTAATTAAGAGAAGTTTACTCACCAATTTTCCATGTGATTAATAGTATTCTTGAGAATTATCTTGAAGAAATAAGGTTTTTTGGACATAAAGTTGAGGCTACCATGATCATATCTCTAGCCATTGTAGGAAGTCATAACTTTAGCTTTATAGACCACTTATCCCATATTAAAGCTATGGCTTAAATTGTTAATCTAGGTTTTAATTTGAGAAAAAAATAATTTATCGACGAAATTTTTTATCAAAAAATACCAACAAAAATTAGCGATGGAATTCTCTAATTATCGACTAAAAAATCAATTGACGAAATGAACCCTTTGCCAGTGGAATTACCGTCAAAAAATTTGATCAGTAAATTACTAACAGAATTTTCCGTTATCGACGAATTTGCTTTTACCGACCATGGTATCTGTAATTGAATACCAACGAAAATTTTATCGGTAGTTTTGTCGATAATGTAATATATTGACGAAATCATAACTATAATCAACAAAAAATTTCATCAGTAATACCTTGTTTTTTTTTTTTTTTGTAATGAATGCTTATGTGATACTCAAACCTTAAGAAATGTTTAGACGTTCTAATTTCTTCAAGGCCCCTTGAGACTCTAGATTCCTTGCATTAGGCAGCCACTTGCTTGAATCAGACCCACACAACATTGAGAAATATAGCAATACATACAAGCATTCACTCATTTTCTCAATCATTTTCTCTTGCGTTTGTTTAAATGATTCTCAAATGTTTTGTCAACGGGTAAGATTTTTGTTAATTTTGAATAGCCGATCATGACCTATATAAATAATTAAGATATTTGGATTCTACAACTATTTGAATATTTTTAAATTTTCTACTTGAACCTGAACTATAGTATTTTACTTATTACCGTTAATTTGCTAAACTTGTTTAAATACTTGATTGTGCAAAAATTATTTGTTAATCTCTTCCGACATACTCAATTGTATAAGATAATAATTATAAATCACATTAATTCATACAATTCACTAATAATTAAAACTATAATACAAAATAAACATTAAAATTAAAATATAAATAAAAAATTAAAATAAAGATGACAGCAAGTTCAGTGGCAACAGCACCAAAGGTGCGAAATCACCTTGATAGTTGTAAAGGGGGTTCTTGTGATAGGGAGAGGAAGCATTGCAAACAAGTAAAAGGATGTGCTAGAGGCGGCAGAGAGGAAATTGAAGCAGTTCCTGAAGTACTAAGTGCTATGGCAGGTGGAAGACAATAAGAAGAAACTTAAAGAGACTTAGAGAGTACAAGATAATTAGAAAGAGAATTTAGAGAGAGAAGCTCTCAAGTTGAGAATGTGTTAGCTTGGAGAGGGAGAGAAGAGTCCTCCCAAATAAATTGTGAGGCTCTATATATAGTGCTAAAAGTGGCAGTTACATAAGAATAGGCTTTAATGCGCCAAATGAATGACATTATTGTGAAGAATATTAATGTAAGTAACCGTTACTGTAATTGGATGTAGTAAGACTTGTTCTCAAGTAAAGGTAATAGAAAAGAGGTGTACAAGAATAGGTACAAGAGAAAAAGCTGTATGAGAATAGGTATAAGAGAATAAGCTGTACATGAATAAGTATATTAGAATAAGGTAAGAGGGTGAAACACTTGTACTTCAGGAAAGGGTTAAGAGGAAGACCTCTTAACTACCTCCATATCTGAGCCACCAAGCCAAACTCTCTGAAACATCCCAAGATGAAAGTAACCTATGAACCCTGCCACTTATTCTGAGTTACTTTCATTGTCATCTAAGTGAAGTGGTTATTCTATTCAAATTAGTTGTTCCATATGGAGTAATGTTTTACTTATTTTAATTGTTCTATTTTAAGTAGTACTTCAATTGTTCTAGTTGTTCTGCGTGAAGTAGCGCTTCACTTGTTCTAGTTATTATGCGTAAAGTAACACTTCACTTGTTCAAGTTGTTTCCTGTACAACATTATGTTGTAACATAATTCTTTAGAGAATAGCTATTAATCAAAATCAAGTATCTACAATAGTATAGCAAGGAACGCAAGTCAATGATAAGTTGATATGTCTTTTAATAAGCCACTCATGTACTTTCCTTTGATGAATTGCTTTGATAATGTACTTCTAGTTGGTGTAAGTGAAAGGGTAAAAAATTCTTTTATTTTGTTAACAATGAAAGTTTCTTGATAATTTTCAAAAAAAAAATATAAACAAAAATTATTTTAAAATTATCTAAAATAATAATTTAAATAATTATAAATAAATATTCATAATAATTAAATTTGAGCATTGGATATATAAAAGGTGATACCATACTCTATTTAAACTCAAAACGAAGACTAAATTTACTATTTTAGTTTATCTCAAACTCGAATATAAGATATTTATATTTTATATAATGGAGTTGGATATTCAATTACGATATTCATTGTCATCTTTAATTCAAAATCGGATCTAGTTATGTATTTTCTTATAATATCCAAAATGCGATTTTAAGAGTAATGTCCCTATATGACAGGATAGAGTTTCTAAAATGCCATATAAGTGATTGAAACGACAGAACATTTTCAGGTTTATGATCAAAAAATAATGGGGAGGATAGCAGTTGAACTGCAAGGCAGGGTAAATGATTGCAGGGCACTCACTTACAGGCAGGACATCAACGCGAAGGATATTGAAAAGTACACAACACTTAAACTTCCAACACATCAGGTTTGTTAAAAATCTTTGTATTTTGAGTGTTTCAATTATTTATGGCCAATTTTGTGTAGAAAGTGCTGGGTAGAGGAAATGCAAATGTACCAGCTACGTCTGTAGATGATGACCTTTTATAGTTTAATACTTACCTTGTCCTTTAATAATTTTATTTGCAGCGGGGGTTATGTTGTGATTTCAACTCCAGATGGTATTTTGGATCATGAAGAAGCCATTAGTAGGAATGTGGGTGGACAGGCTTTTGGTTATTTTCATTAGACTTGTCTGTCCTTCTGCTCTTTATTGGACGGGAAAAAGAGAAGACTGGTTCTTTGAGATCTGGTTTATCTGTGAACTTTGAACGACAAAAGCAAACTTCAAAGCAGATCCTAGAAAAGCCCGGGTCTTTTTGCAGTGGAAAGTATTTTTTACCTACTGTCTCTTCATTATTTTGATTTAAGATAAGTGTAAATATCATTTTAGAATTTTGATGCTGCAAACATTATTTGTCCCCATTTGAAGTGCCACAGGTGGTATGCCAATGAAGGCTTTTCACCTCTGATATGCCCCTATTTTCTTGTAACAGTACCATTGTCAAAATGGTCACTCAGCTACACCACCCCAAGATAGAACATAATTTTAAGTGACAGCAATTCAGGCTCTTGACATTTGTTTAGCCAAATTTTGGGTCATCTTTTACAAGTGATACTGGTCACTGCCTAATATTAGTTCATCTCTGCCACCTGAGCGGTGCTTGCTAAACTGCAGCCACAAAAAGGCCTAGACCAGTGTGTTCCTGCCGAAATGTTTCAATTTCAATGTTGGGCTGAACGCTTTATTAACAATTTTAAAACTTAGAGCCTTGAAATCTGACCTACGTAATAAAATTTGAGCAGAATATGAATATTCATTGAAACAGCAGCTATTGAAACTGAAACTGATAACTTTTGAGGCTGAGAAGAAGTATAAACAATTTATGACATGAAGAATTTAGTGAATACGCCTCCAGAATGTGATCCCATCACCAGTGCAAGTAAAATTTGGATACGAGAATCAGTTGCAAGCAATTTGTGCACTCCAGACAATGCAACTGTTCCTCCCACAGTGTGTTGTGATATACAACAATCCCACCTACCTTCACCAATCTCATCAATCTTTCATGCTAGTTCCAGTAATTGATCTTGTCAGCATCAATAAAACCAAATTCAAAGCCGTTTTCATTTCCCACAACAAGAATTACCCCCAAAAAATAAAAGTGAAACATTAGGATAAAATGAGTGGGATGACAAATGCAAGATGCTAAGCAAGGAAATGTGGGGATACTTCCATGTTATTTTACACAAGTCCATCTACAGACTGTTCACTTACGGGCTAAGGTCTTAGTCCTGATGAAATAGATGGATTGTTTACCTTGCCATCCTCAGGAATTGTAAGAGCAGTAAGGAGAAGAGAGTATCCAGTGAAAACTCCAACTCCAACTGTCTTTTTGGCATTAATTAGCTTCAAGAGCAAGGTAATTAGCTGTCCTGCATCAGGTGCAGTTTCGGCATGCTTGAACCTCTTACACTTGCAACGCGCATCCAGGATCATATACTGACGGTATGCCTAACAACATGGTTCCCACCCTCCGCCAAGCGGCGCTAGTAGGCCTTCGCCTCATCCAACTTATTCTGCTTGCACCAGCACTTGAACATGATGGAGTGAGTGATGTCATTCTCCAAACCCCACTTGGAAATCTGTTAAGCAATCATGTCAACGGCGTCAAAGCAACTCTCCTCTACAAGAGCATTCAAAAGCACGGGGTAGGCGAAGGCATCCAAGTCAAGACCGTGGAACCGCATTCTGCTGAGCTGCTGGAGTGCCATCTGTGGTTTCCCTGCTATGGTATAGCCCATGACCAACGTGTCGTGTTATCTGAACTTGTGAATTTACCTATGGGCCATATAATCCTGCAAGAACTGTTCAAGCGTCACAGACTTGAGCTTCGCTTTTGAAAGAATCTTGAAGATGTGATGGAAGGTGGCTCGGGTGTGGTGGAACCCAGGCTGGCGGCCTGCCCAGTCGAAGAACTTGAGGCAGGAGAGAACGTCGCCTTGCGAGGAGGAGTGGCCATAGGAGAGGACCTGGAGGACAAAGGGCTTGGAGAGTCGGAGGTTGAGGTGGGACAGCCTGGAGGATGCATCGTTCATGGCGACTTGGCCATGGGAGTTTAGGATAGTGAAGATGCGGTCGAGGAGAGCTGTGTTGTTCCGGGCCTTGAGCTAGTCCTTGAAGGATGCTACCACGTCCTTGGCGCTAGGGTTGGGAGGATGGGCTCATGAGGAGTTGTTGGGAGAGGGAGATGGGGAGTGGATTAAACAAGAGTATGAGTAAGAATCACGATTTCGATTCTTCAGCAGGAGAATTCGACTGGATTTTGCTGTTTGATTGCATTTAAAACCATTACCATTATCAATTTTTTTTTATTGTTAAAAAATTATAATATATAACTTCTTCAATTAAGATAAAGTTATTAAGTATTCGACTCTCAAACACTATTTATTCTCTTAAAGTTTAGAGGTTAAAGTAAAATACAATTAAAATTTAAATAAAAAATTTAAAATCATACAACTACTTAAAATTGTAACATATAAAATGTTCAACGTATTATAATAAAAATTCTCGATACATTCAATATGACGATACAAATAAAAATAAATAAATTAAAAAAAATACAAAATTTGAAAAAACAATTATATGTCTATAAAAAATTAATGAAAGTGTGCATGAATGACTATTTATCTACTGATTACCTAATTAAACTCGGATTCATCCCTAACTATCTGCATAATTCCATCAAAAATTGAACTGGCATGGATTGCAGGAGGAAGGATGGTGGCAATCATAAATATATTTATTTCATCTATGGTATTATTCATAGACTTCAATTCTCTTCTTCATCATCTGGCCTAAAGAGTTGAACTGAGCGCTTGTTTATCGGTTGCAGTGGTCTTGCATTAGTATCTGAAGCCTGCGAAATATTGATATCAGCCTCTCCACAAGTATAATTAATGAAGATTGAAATCGATTACGATGCTGTTAATTTGATTTTCCATGGTAAAATTCGAAACTTACATCATGAACGGCCACACGAAGCAATCTCACTTGCTCCCTGGTCACAGTCCTCACCTGATCAAAGAGGGGTAGGAACTGTTAGACAGGTTACATCACGAAGAAAAGAGCAGCAAGATTAATATTTGAGGAAGGTTATTGCAAACCTTTCTGACAATGCTCCACACCACATTTTCATCACAAGGAGGAACAGTAAGAGAGCCAATGTATCTGTAATACTTCCTACTGCCAATTTTTATGTGCCTTGGATCGATCACACCGGCCACGCTCTCTCCTTCTGTGATATCAGTAATGCTTGCTAAATGATCCAGCAACTGGTAACCAAACATGGCAGATTAAGTGAGAGATAGATTCCACTAACTAGCTAACAATCTTCATATACAATTAATCCTATCTGATCAGATTAACACAGGAATGAAAACTATATATGGATAGGGAAACTCTTATATTTACCGATGAGAGGAAAGAATCTGGTCTGCCAATCTTGTACATGATCCCTATCACAGCAACCTTGCCGTCCGCACTTTCATGAACCAAGTGCACCTCCAAATCATACCTGAAAGGTTCAATTTTCCCATAAGTATTTGGTTCTTCCTTTTATGATAGTTGTTGGGTTTATGATCAGGGAAGAGAAAAGTTACCTTCTGCCATTGATGGTGTGCTCGGAAGGTGAGTGCCAATGGCACTGTTTGAGTGCATACTCAGTACCATTGATCTCTATGGCTCCTGCATCACCGTCCCATCTCAACTGCATACACAAATTGATTCAAATTACAGAAAATTTTTTGATAAAATATGGTACTGTATATGATCTTTAGTATGATAAGAAAATAGGAAGGAATTTTCTTGATAAGAATATGCTGCTGTTATCCCATAACATCTCACCTAATACGATTCTTTCAAGTCACATTTAACAATGATTAACTTGAAAGCCATAGTCTTGTAACAACCATTATAGCATGTAGGGCCATTGTAAGATAAGATAAGATAAAAGAAATATTCAAGCTGGCTAGCTAAATGCATTGGCATGTATCCATTGGAAAGTAAAAGAAAATTAAGGAAAAATGTCCATGAATTTCATGTATCTGATACATATCTATTAATCATAGTCTATCAGAGAAAGTAAATAAGGAGAAAATGAGAAATGAAAGGGAGTTCTCGAAAAAAAAATTTATGAGAAAAAGTGAAAAGTATAAACATCACAATTAGAAAGAGAATATTTATCCCTCATTTTTTTTTATAAATTTTTCATTACCATCATATCATGGCCTCTATTTTTTAGAGTGGCATTGGATGGCTTGTAGCTTCTCTTAAGCCTCCCGAGATGGGAAACAATATTAACTCTCTCATTCGACATATCAATAGGAGATTGCATTGATCCATTGCTACATGCACTCCATTCTGGATGAATCTCTCCCCATCTTGCAGGCCCTCTTGGACTATTTTCATTATAATCAAACTCACTTTCATCCTCTGCAACAACAACAACAAAATAAAAACTCTGATGATCGAAAACGAATTCAAAATATGGGATTGTTAAAACACCAAGATTTTGCCTTACCGACTTCTTGAGATGTTGCAGGGCATGAATATTGCAAGACAAGAACAATGGAGAAAATGCAAGCCAAGAGTTGAGTTGGTAGCTTTGCCATCTTAACTTGTTAATGTATAGCTAGTTGTATCTACCAAAGAGACCTTCGCACTTAAAAAAATGGAAAGGGGGAGACAGCTTTATATAGATTTAATTCCTTTGATAATGTTGAAAAAGACTTCCCTTTCGGAAGCAAGTATGAACACAAGGAAAATCAACAACAAAGTTGATTGCCGACCATCTTTAACCCCACAGGGTGGTCTTCTGCTGCGTGTTCCTTTTTCTTCTTCTTGTCCTATAAATATTTGCTTCATCGGATTGACGTGTAGGCTGACGACTGAATCCAAAAGTGTTTTGAATAGAGATTTTTCCATATTCATTCTCAGACCCTTCTAATTCAATTCCTGGAAGCTGAAGGTGATATAGCGCAGAAGAATACTCACCAAAGACAAAATCCGTACCCAAGAAATGAAAAAAAAATTAAAAAAAAATTGGAAAATTCATTGGAAAGAACGTAAGCTGATGTATATAACTTGATCAGCAATCAATCTGATAAGTTTTTTCTATGGCACAGGTTTTCTGAGTGGTTGAATTTAATGGGTCAAAAAAAGAAGTGGAGCAGCCAAGTTTAAGCAAAAGTTGGTTTCAAGCGTCAACTGAATATGACTGGCACAAGAACTGAAGGACCCATTGATTGGTGCTTGAATAGTTACCAAAAAGTCATTACCTACTGCCACTATCGCATAAAATATCTCTGTCCTCCTCTCGTCCTTAACCTTTTAATTAAGGGTGAGTAATTTTTATTTAAAATCGAATTAATTTTAAAAAAATTCGATTAGAACAGTTCAATTTATTCTCCTCGGTTAATTCAAATTTAGCACTATTAAATTAATTCTTTAATTAAAGAGTGATGGGCTCAAAAGTCAGGTCAAAATTGGGAGGTAGGTTAAAGAAGAAGCTTAATTTAGTCATTATAATATATATCTAATTATATATTAAATATAGTCGAAAACTTATTTTTGATCTGTTGAATTAATTTTTACAGCATATTTAGATAATTTAATTAAAATTTTTTAATCAAATTAACCTTTTACACGTCTTTATTCCAATTTTAGAATCTAAAAATATTAGTTATAAACTAATTTAAATCATGAAGTACTATATATTTAAGATTTTGTCCTATTACTTATATATTTTATGTTAATAATGACAGATTTATTATAATATAAACATTGCTGCCATACCAAATAGTAGATTACAATATATTACGATATTTTTCAACTGCTATTTATGAGGGTGGTTTAACGAAGGTGTTCTCAATACTGATGGCGTCCAAATTACTTCTTTACAGCAATTAATTACCTAATTAATTAATTAAAGACCCTATGATCAACGGTGTTACCTTGATACAAATTAGCTAATTTCATCTTAATTTGCCCCAATTTTCCAACAAACAGTATGAACTGGTGGAGAAGAAAGATTGCGTATCTGCTTGTTCGTTAGTCAACATATATATATATATATATACACAATTATAAACATCTTTTGATCATAGCCTCAAGAAAAGTCCCAATTTGAATCCCAAAATGAGATTGTTGCAAGAGATTCAATAGCCATAAGCATCGTATCACGAAAGGGAGTGTTTCATTAAAATAAAAGACCTCATGTTATCATTATTACCCAGAATTTTCACGAGGGGAATTTAATATATCGTTTACTAGTCAATTTATCAAGAATACGTTTAGAACAATAAACTCCGTTGCAGATGGATCGGAAAAAAAATAATTTACAAAAACAATTATCTTTGCTTTTTTTTTTTTTTATAATGATTCAAATTTTTGAGATAATTTACTATACCTCCTAAAATAAATATTGTTCAGCATATTCTATATGAATCGGAAAAAACAAATTTTACGAAAATGGTGATTTTTTATGGGTTTTCTTTTGTTTTCTCTTTGCTGTAATATGTAAAATTCAAATGTTTTATCTCATCAAAACTTCCAAAAAATTTTAAAAAAAAAGGTATATAGTTCAACAAAAATTACATGTTTGCCTCGTCAATAAGCTTATGCAAGCCTTGATGAATGTTTATTAATCTTGTCAAAGTGTTGAAATATTTCGATTATCTTTGACAAAGATATGATGAGATCACTAACCCGTAATTAATCTTTCTCAGGGTTGGGCGTTTCCTTCCTTTTAATACAATTTCCTAGTCATGAGAACAACGTGAATGCTGATTATATTTGAAAATCCATACATAAGATGATGTTATGCCTTGACCAAAGAAAGGGATTGTGTTTCCATTAAATTTGAGTCCAACAATTGCATCACCTTTGAAAAGAAAAACTGGGACCCCCCAGAGTCAGACACAGTACACGTTTCAAATATTGGAAGCTAAGCTTGGAACATTAGCATAAAAGCTTTCAAAGTTTCTATACTTTTCTCCCGAGAAGATGGGCAATGTATGATTCCCAAATTGAAATGATTTTGAACATTTCTAATGGTTTTGTTTGTCACGTTTTCTAAGGCTGTAAAGAATAAAATTCATGTTTTTCTTTTTAAATAAACAAAATTGACGAAAAGTGAAGGAACAAAAATGGGGAATTATTTGTTTCTTTTTAAAATGGTTGTTTCTTTAAATTATTGTAGTATAATTGAAATGTCGTTACTGAATCTGCAATTGAATCATTCATTATAGTACATTCAAATCAATATTTTTATAATTACCGTTAGTTTATTAATACGACTTATGTTTTAAAAAAAACATTTCGTATTGGAAATTTTATCGCTTGCTAACTTATACAAGGTAAAGAAATTAAAAATCGCATGTCTTTACTTAGTTTTCATTTGATTACATATTAAAAAAAACAAAAGATTTATTTTGATTATAATAGTAAAACACACATGGCTACCCTTCACATTGTGTTTTGAAAAAAAAAATGTTGAAGAAATCAAAAAATTATTAACCAGTTGTCTTCACCAACCGTGGCCATAGTCAAACAACAGCTGTAAAACTTTTATTTGGTTGGAACATTTGACTTGTACACAAATTGGTAACTATAATTATATTTTACTTCTTGTCTTAGGTGTGAGATCTTGGCTTATGTGTCTATCTTTACTTCTTTAGTATGCAATACATGCATGTTCTGGAAACTGCAAAGAAACGAATCCTTGTATTTAATTAACTAGCTAATTATCGTTAGGTTAAGCTTCTAACCAGGGGCCAGGGGGGCTGGGGCTTGGCCTCGGCTTCTTGTTAATGGAACTGGAACTGGAACAAGAACCTTCTCTTAGTTATTTGTATATTTTGTTTGACCCCAATCAGAAGATGTATGTGGTCCTTTACAAGTAGTAGGTAGACGTGCATATACAAGCTGATTAGCTCTTTCATATATTTATATATATGAAAGGCAATGGTTATTTTATTATTGATCATTGAAACTGAAACCTGACTGGATCTAAGCAGACACTGAATTAATGTTTACGGCAACATATTTAGGAGTTAAAATACTGAAAAGAAGAAAAAAAAGATTAAACTTTTTATGAAATACTTTATAGAATAACGTAAAAAATTCTACTGTAATTGATTCTTATTTTAATTAATTCATCTATTAAGAAGAATTGGTCTCTTTAGGAGTATGTTTAAAATATGAATTAACGTTTTTGTTTTTAAAAATTTCGATAGAATTAAAGATGTACTTCATGTTTTAAAAGACACTTTTAATTATTTTTCGATGAGATTATATTTTTTCGAGCCAATCTCGATGATGAGAAGGCGGGTCAAGGCCCAAGGAGTGGAGACAAAAGAGACCTTCTTTAATGGTGATAAACTAAATGTTGTTCTTATTACAGGCTTATGGGAAAACCCTTCAGATGAAATATCTGTTTTTCCTCTTTAGTTGGGAGTCCTGCTTGAATTAGTATTGCAATGAGGTTAAAAAAAGAGTGGTATTCATGAGAAATTGCTTCGATCTATCAAAGTACTTCAGTATTAAACAAAAGCATTACATTGTATATTATATGTTTGCTCACAAAATTAAGATGGAACGAATCCTGACCTGAGCCGCCATGCATTGCCATAAAAGATCTTCCCATGTCATAAAAAAAAAAAGAAAAAGTCAGAAACCAAAGTAAACACCTATACAGGAGGGAAAACCTGCTCTGGCAGACAAAGTGCCGTCGAATTTGGTTTCGTTACACCAAATATTGCACCTGATGGTCAATGTTAAAGGTTTTTTTTTTTTTTATCATTATTATGGTTCAACCAATTAGTAATACACTTCATTATCACCTGGCTTATTATTTCAAAGGGTGAAGGCATCAGCAATTTTGTACTTCAAAAACATCATTGCTTTTGCAATCCTATTTGGGTG
Source organism: Theobroma cacao (assembly GCF_053813885.1). NCBI lineage: Eukaryota > Viridiplantae > Streptophyta > Magnoliopsida > Malvales > Malvaceae > Theobroma > Theobroma cacao. The sequence continues at coordinate 49,497,472 of NC_142647.1, forward strand.
TACAACTGTGGGTTGAATCCATGTATATATTCTACCTTTTGCTAATTAATTTTGGGTTGAAAATTTTTCTCAATTTTTTTTCCTTTTTCTTCTCTTTTGGTAGGGGGAGAGGGGGGTAGGGTGGGTGATGTTGGAAGGGTGACAAAACATGATCCGAGAAAAAGCTAGAAGCTACGCACAAGGAAGAAAGAAAGAAATGCACTTTTCAATGTGTCTAGCCATTACGTCACGTTCGAAAGTTTTTGCAATGAGCAAATGAAAGATGTCAATTTTTCTAACTAAAAATGTAAAATTAAATGGTATCTTGAATTTCAAAACGAGAGTGTTTACATTATGCTTTGAAAATTATCTAGATATATCACCTACCAGCTATTCTCTATTAACCTGCCACATGTTGGGACATGGGACTTTATAGTTTGAACTTGAAAAAGTTCTTCCACAGATTTTCTTTTGGTGTGAAATATTGACTTATATATACACTTATATTATGTGAAATCCCTGTTTAGATTTGCAATTTGGTCTGACCTCCCTCTGTTTTGATACCATTTGGTCAAGGCCATGGGGTGAGGGTGGGATTTAGGGCCTGCATTGCCTTGGCCCAAGTTTGAACAAAAATTAGATTCGATAAAAGTTTCGGGCTCAAACCAATTGGACCAGGCTTCACACAATTGTCAAGTATGGGGTACCTATTATCTTTTGCTGTTGATAAAATTTTCTGCTGTTGATTGGGTTTCTGCACTTTCAAATAGCCGCTGGGGCCTGGTATATTGTTTGAACGAATTGATATGCTGCGTGATGTTATTGGAGGCATTCTCTTTTGGAATGTGTTAAAAAAATGAATTCCTGGTAAAAATAGATGAATAGAAGTGAAATGTTTGTGGTTTGGTATTGATCAAGATATTTAGTTTTCGGAGTTATTATACTGCTAGAGTTAGGTTTTGTGTATCAAATTTCTTTAGTGTTTTCAAGTGATTTTGTTCGGATGTGATCGGTATTCTATACTAATAGCATGTATGCCATGGTTTGATGTTGATATCTTGAAAGCAAGACCCATTCTGGTAAAATATTATATCGATTACGATATTAATATATTTATTTAGGTTAACCAAATAAAACAAATTCTCTTTAAATAATGTGTAAAAATTTTAAATTACGGTTTGTTTAATTTTTAACATTCAATTTTATTTATGGATATAAAAATTTGTAAAGTTCAATGTTATTAAAAAGCAACCTTATTGCTAGTTATAAATTCATGGATCACAATAATTAAAGGACGTCTCTACTTTAGCCTAGTAGTGGTGAGATTAGAGGTACAATAATTGAAGGCAAAATTAACATTGTTGGATCATAATTACGAGAGTGATATTACTATAGTTCACTTCAATCAATCAGCATTGCCATTCGCCAAATCCCTTGGATTTGATCTTTCCAGCTAAAGACAACTAGATAAGAACGTCTCTCCTCATGCATCTCAGCTCAATCCACAAGTAGTGGAAGCTAGTTTTCAACCCCCCAAAACACATGTTCCTCATCCAGTTCCCAACCACGTGTTAGACTAAGAAAGATGGAACCAGATACCACTCCCCAACAAAGCAAAACTAGAGAGGGTTGTTCGCCCTTGTTACAAAGATGAGTGCCAGCCCTTTTCAGAAGGCTGATTTGTTCCCTTTTATCATCACAGTTCTTCATGTTATAGAAATTACTTGTGGGGTCATGAAGAAAATACAGATTCTTAGTTGTTTTCACTGCCTCATGGTGTCACCAGACCTTGACTTAAAACCTACAAAGTAATATAGAATGATGGGAGAGCAGAAGATCTTTTGATTGCTTTTGCTGTCATTTTAAGTTAATAATAGTGTATGTGTCCAATAAGGTGCAGTATTGGTGTGGATAAAATCCTGCAAAGTTCCACAAGACCATTGATGAAGTAGCTGTAGCATTGCAATTGGCTACAATAATCCCCATTACTCTTTATAAAAATGCAAAGGGATCTTCATAGCTAGAAAGTGATCATTTTTTAATTTATATATATAAATAAATTAAAGTAGTTGCAGTAGCAAATTTTTGAGAACTAACATATGATATCATGCAGCCTAGTTTGCAGTGTGAGCACTGAGCTTCTCCTAATTTTTTCTTCGCAAAAGTTCCTGATGGACTTTCCAGGAAAGTAAAATGCTTACAGACAGGCATATTTCTGGTTAGGTATGTTGCAGATTAGGCTGCCAAATGGCTCACAATTTCATGATCAGCTGGCATTTAGATGATAGATTGGTTTGAAAGCAAGTAATCATTAAGAAATCAAATCAAAATCCAAGCGTCTCACCTGAATTAGAGATCCCTCAGCTTCAAATTTTGAGCTTCAAGAAACTTCGGGGGTATATACTGTGCTTTGACATCACCAGGCAATCAGAACATCCACTCCTGATCGTGCTTCGTTGACTTTTGCATCAACTAAAATCCACTCCCAACGTGGAATTTTCCTATTTATGGACTAGTGCCAATGTGGACAAATAGTTTCTTTCAATCTCATCATTTTAATCTATTTTTTAAAAACAACTTGTATGAGACAATATGGTCATCCCACTTATCTTGCCTCATTTTTGTGGCGTTCCCATCACCAAATTTATATTGATTCTCTCTATAATGTCAATGACATGAACCTTACCCTGTCTGTTTATATATGGCTTAGCGTTTCTCTCCTCCCCCCTGCAGCTCTCCCCCAAGGCCATCAACTCTACTTACTTGGGTAAGTAAAAGTCTTGCTTATCAAACATTTGTAGCTTCAGGTTCAGAACTTAGTAGCTGGTCTACATATCTTACTTTTCTGATATTTGTAGACAGGAAAAAGAAATCAATGGGTGCAAGAATGAGGATTAATCTGGCTCTTGCTTTAGCAATATTGATGGTGGTGATGATGAGCTCCTGCTTGGCTAGAAAGGTTATCAAAGTAGATGTGCTCAAGCATGATGACACCATTGTCCATGGCCGGCAGCTGCTTGATGAAGGCGACAAAGTCGGAGCCGGCTACCCTGAGAGCAATGTGAACAACCACCATTACATTCCTAGGCAGGACTTCAATAACTACCCTGTTGGTCCTGGAGATGAAAGTGGGTGAATCGACAAGAGCAATACACGGTAATGGTGTGAGGAATAAATTACCTACCGTTTCGGATGATGATATGATGTTACTTCATGTTTAATTAGGTTTTCCCATACACATACCTCTGTGATCTAATTAGCTTCTGTATCGTGCTATGTACTTTGTATCATCTTTCTGGTTGTAGTTATTTATATATAGCTGTAGTTATATATTTTTGCATGCATGCATGGCTAGTTGCATTGCAATGGAGATGAACAAATACATGGTAAGTACTAAAAGGCCATCAGAGAAACAGGCTGGTTTCCTAGTCGTTTTCATGCCTTGGGTTAGCCTGCCTCGTTACATTCATGGGCTGACAAAGTGTCTTCTACTGGATCATTTTTGCCCGATCAAGACCTTCGAGTGTGGGCCATTTTTGACAGTGACGAGCAACACCCACCATCAGATATTAGATAAATAATTCGAAGAAAACTTCTAAATGTCCAGCTAACCAAACGGCCTAAAATTGCATATATTTCATTGGCAATTCCCCATTTTTCCTTCAACTAGTTTATGTCGCAGTTAACAACAATATCAACGACCAAGAAATTTGGGCTCCAGAAGTAATCTACGTGCACAGATTTCATTCCGATACATTCTTTCGGCATCTCTTGTTTATCAGGCAAAACAAGAGCCGAAGATGATTTCCAAATACAAAATTCCTGCAAGTGCCAACTTATTGATGAATCTTGGATGTCAAATCTTTCTTACCCTCAAACAGAACAAGTCCTATACAATTGTGATTAACTAAAATCCTACCAAGACAAATCCAAACCTCTTCCCACAACTTGCATTGCAAATCAGACCCCAAACATTTTATTCCTGCCCGTTTCCAAAGTACCATTACCACATCAACATGAATGGCTCCCGCCTCCTAACTAAAACAAGCACCAACTAGCGCATGGTGCCATCTCCTACATTCAACATTTTAGCATGACCAACAAATACTGTCAAGGTTACCTGCGACCGTCTGTTAGCAGGATTTTCCTTGCCATATTTCGGAAAATTGTCACAAGGAAAGACCATTATAAACTCAACCGGCAAAGTCATGAATCATTTGACCCCCAAATTGCGGCCTAAGCTGATCCTCCTGTCGTTGATATTGTTGTTGATGCTGTTGTGCACTTTCTACACCATGCCTAAGTCCCAAGGTAAGCGACACAGCTCCAAGGCCACCCATCTCAAGCCTGCTTGGCTGGTATGGTGCGAAACCCATCAATGAACCCTCCATGGTTGTTGGGATATGAAAATCCATCCTTGAGCGTTTCTCATGATTCCAATGTTCTTCTCCCGTAATGCCTTCGACATGCATATCTGAGCAAGCCAACTGCTTGTCGGACAGCACGTTTATACATGACCTGTTGATAGATTGGTCTTCATTAAGCCAGCTAGGACCTCCTTCGCCAGATTTTCCATCATTTTTGCTAGAGTTCTGGCCTTCAGCTAAGCCTTTGCTTTCAAGCATGTGTATTTCTTCCACCATTGGTTTCCAAACTCGAACTCGTGCGTTGATGAACCAATTAGACACCTGCATTAACAAATCAAATTGTTATCATCAGAAAAAGAGATCAATGCAGTTTTGCATTTTAAAGTCTTTCCAACTTGATGTCATTGTGAATTCTACTCCAAACTAACAAGCACTGCTATCATGCCACAGCATGAGGGTGGAAATTGGTGAAATGCTGTTCAAGCTTCTGAAAGGAACTTCAGGACTTCGGCAATATACCTAATTCGATTTTCAATGACAGATGATGCTTCAACTTTAAAAAATGGCGGGAAATGAATATTCAAAAACTTGGTCTACAAGCCAAATCAACAGCTTAACTGAGCTAAATTCTAATTCAATCAAACCTACAGTGTCAAACTAAATAATGAAATAACATACAGGAAGCAGAGCCCACCTGATTTCGAGAAAGGCCTGTTTGAGTAGCCAACATGTGCTTATCTGTGTCTGTGGGGTACCTATAAGAAAAGCAGATACAGAGAAATTAACACCAGACTACATAATATTTTAGGAGGAATAAGCAAATAAAAAGAGGACTTGTAGACTTACGGATGAAGAAAATGCTCAAAGAGCCAAGCTCTTAGAATAGCCACCGAACGTTCTGGTAGGCCTCTCTGGGGCCTCCAGCCGTGTTGTTGGGGCTCAAGAAAGCCCATGTTAACCCCACCAGATTTCTGACCCACAAACTTTAACCTAGACATATTTATATCACCTTTGCTACTGCTAGTACCGGTGGTTGGGGACAAGAACTCCTCCCCCAGAGCTCTAGATATGTGCCTGATCTGGTCTGAAATAGCATTCCTTAGGCACCGAAAGTTCCTTGTGACTGTCTTGAGAGCTAAGGATATATAAGGGGTGGCAGCGTTAAGACCAGCTACTGATTCAAAAGAAGAAACTGCCATTTGCATCTGCTGATGATATAGCTTGTATCTTCTGCACACCTTTCAATGGCACAGCACAACAGACAAGTTCTCATAAGAGTAAAATTGAGCTAGCATTACATAACAATAAAATGATAAAACAACAAAGAATAAAACACACATAGGCTCCTTTGTGAAAATTGAGAAGATTCTTCACAAAATTAATTTAAATGATGAGGATTGATGCTCTTAGGACAATAATGGTTCAGAACAAGGAAAAGGATAATGGAAATTATTGCTAAACAGCAAATGAACTGTAGTATTCATTTTCTAATCAAGCACCTTGGCCTAATTAGGAAAATCAATAGTAACACAGATCCACGACATGAGTGTAATGTCAAACAGCACAACAATATTATTTCAACCTATAATGGGACCTTCAGCCAATGCAAGACGACAACTTATTGGGGTTGAAACTTTTTAATAAAGTAGCTTTGAAAGGGTGGTCTGCACTGTTAATTGAAATGTAGTTTGATTTGAAGGTATACAGAGATGAAAGATTGCATTGATATCCAGCAATTAATAATTGCTTCAAAATTAGCAAGAATATCATTGGAATTTACCGGCAAACCTAAATGACAAAATGGGCCCTTTGGTTCCTGTTCTGGTCCTCCGCTAAACTAAACTCCAACTCGAAAGTTGTTCAATGCTGGCTTACTTTAGTTGTTGATTTGATCATCATACTTATGCATTCTAACACCAGTAAATAACAAAATAGCATTTCTCTAACAAGTGACAACACTAGCACCGATCCCCTTCATTAAACTATTTGAGGTTAGATAAATTTCACTGGGAAGTCTTTTGAACAAACATTATAACTCATCATCAGGTCTTAACTGAAGAAACATAATTTCCTACCAAGGAAAAGATCAAAATAATAGAAAAAAAGGACCTAGCTGGCTCGATAACACCCCAAAAAAAGTGTAAAAGGAGTACCAAAAATAATCTTTTGAAAAAGCAGCAAGCAGTATATGCATTAACTGCAGTCCGACAGCAAAATTGAAAGTGTACATCTGAGAGAGCTTGTATACAGAATAGAAAAAAGAAATTATATCTAACTCGCACCATGTCAAGATAGGGGGAAAAGAAAAGAACTCAAATCATTTATGCATGTAGACAAAAGAAGCAAAAAGCCAATCATTTAAAGGCTTTCTTAATAACTACTAGAAGAATAAGGATCATGATGAACTCATTACTCCTAAAGCACACAGAAATAAAACTATGACAAGGAGTAGCATGTAACTTTAACCATTTTGTTTCCCCAGTTAGCATCACATTTCACCAGTATAATTAGTTTCTGCAGGCAAACATTAGAACTATGAATGCTTTACATTTGGCATAAATTCCTGTGGAAGTGGCACTAACAGGCCTAAGAGCTGCCAAGACATCACTCAGCATTTTGTCAATTAACAAAAAAACAACAGGCTCATGGCTTTTTCTTCTTTGGCTATAATAGCTAGTGTAGAACATGTAGATACAATTCAAAGACAACCATACAGGATGATCAAATCAATGATTACAGAGATCAAGGTTTCACCTCAGATAAGATCTTCTGCTAAGCGTTCCAAATATTACCAAAAATTTCCCACAAACCATCGATTCATTTTTCCCACCCCATTCTACTATTCTACTATCCATCTAGTAGTTTTCCGATATACCAATTTTCAAGGGTATGCATATGGATGGCTGGATAACCCTTATACCAGTAGACATGAATACAAGATGTTGGTCATTACACCTTTCAAAGTCATAACACTATATAAATTGACAAGGTACGGCCAGCCATGTATTATTATGTTCCATATAGGAATATACATGCTTAAAAACTCCTAAAAATTTATTAAACAAGATAGACTGGACAAAACATTAACTATAAGTTATAAGATAATTGCTGATACTTCACAAAGAAATACAATCCTTAGCCAGCACAACAAAAAAGGAGTACAACCGAGCTGCATTGATTGGGGGGTGGGTGTGAAATATATGCATTATCAGCAACTCTTACAGAAGACCAACAATATATGCACAACCCTATGCTATGTCTCCACAAGGTCTATAACCAATCTGAAGACGCAACCTCTAGACTGGTAAAAAAAGAGGATCAAGTCCTAGCAGAATGTGAATGCGATACAATTAAAAGAAAATAAGCCATGCATTTGAGCAAGTTTGAATTATAAAGAATGGAATATGTTTTGCCAAGGTCTTTCACAGAACTTCAAGTTCCAGGAGTTTCTTAAACATTCTGCACAAGGAAGAAAATATAAATGCACAATAGAAAGTGAAGTTCCATATGCAGGTGCAAATATGGATTCTATGGATTTTTTTTTCTTGTGTTAATTCAGCTATTGCAAGAAACTTTTAATTAGTACATCATTTAGTTTAAAACTGTCATCAGTTAATGATCTATGCCATTAAAGGATAATGACTTATTTGTGTTGATTCAGCTCCATGTACCATTTCATTTGGCTCATAAAATCTTCAACATTGCTGTTAAGTTTCACCTTCCACTACACCATTTTAGGATTTTTTTTTTTTTTGAGGCAAATTTTGGACTCAAACGAGACAAACAAATTAAGACTCCAATTGGGTTTATCAGTTCATTAACGTTAAACACAATTAATTTTTCCATGTTCATTAAAAATGCACATAAAAATTAAACACAAGAAAAAATTATAAATGAGAAAAGAAGAAAATATGACCAACCTCCTCCTGCAAATATAAAAGTTTTGCCTTCTTTTGTTGGTACTCAGGCCTACAAGGTTCACCAGAGCTGCTCCCAATGCCAACATCAACTCTAATTTCATTAGAACTATAAAAAGAAGAGGATGAGGCCCCTGAGTTATTTCCTTTACTAGCTCCAGCCTCCATGTCAACTGCATTAGCAGCATCAGCTGAGGCTGAAACACTGAGTTCTCCGGAAATCCCCTCAGAAGCATCACATATTTTAACAATCTTTGCGTTGGTCATATGACAGAATTCATCCAATAGTTCTTGTGCTGGCTTCAAAAACCTTGAATTCTTCAGAATAGTAGCGTAACCAGTAAAAGGGCCGAGGGGGCCCGTATGTCGATAAGCGTAAGTTGAAGTTCCACCCGTGTCCTGGTGGGATTTTCCACTACTTTTACTAGTTACAGATGGTTTCTGCATCGAATACAAATAACCAGGCTTTGAAGATTTTGAATCTTGAGAATCCCTGAATTCACCAGGCTTGGAGTTAAAGCCGTGATCAGAACCATACTCCTCCGCGAATTGACCTGCACCACAAATTTTTGGCGTGGGATTCGATGAAAGAGATAGAGATAGACCTTGAGTCGTGGCATCACTCGCACCGGTCCTCAGTTCTTCGCTACTCTTACTTGCCAAAAACCCCAATTCACCACCCCACTGTTGACAATGCTCCACAAGTGGCCTGTTCATCCAAGCACCAGCATTATCAAAATGCAATGAGCTTGATTGATTCCCGCAGTAATCTATCCATGAACCACGGGCAGTTTCTCTAACGTTAGGCTGTACAAGGGACGCCACTTCCAGTCCCTGAGTTGCAATCGAAGAAGTAGTAACAACATCCTGGAGAGCATTCTGATAGAGTGAAGGTGAAACGAAATGCAAATCTCCATAATGCTTTTTGCTCTCATGGCTAGAAATTTCACTCCCTGGATTGGATAGAGTAGATTGAACATCTTGGTAGGCACTGTAGTTAGGCTTTAGATATTGCGTGGCCGCAGACATGTTGCTTTCCCTTGCATTATTCGACAAGACTTCCCCAACAAACATAGGGTTCTGATTGCTTTCTCTATCAGCTAATCCGCTTGCATAACCCACCATCCAATCGCAACTATGCTGTGAATCAACACTCTTCCAATTACCGCAACCTTGTGGGTCGCCGGAGACCTTAGATGAAGCATTGAGTTTGGATAGAATTGTATGGGACATACCGGAAAATGAGGATTCCTCGGCCGGATTTTGCCTGTTTTGTTGAGCAGTTTGTAATTCTTGTTGCAGCATTGCATCTCTTTGAGGTGTCAAAATGTTAGAATTTGTTGAGAAATGGATTACACTGGAAGAAACAAGAGTGGGATCATAAAGCAAATTAGCATTTCTAACATTTCGAACTTGAACAAGATCTGGGTTTAGTTCCGGATGGACAGAAGACCCTTGTTCCAAACTGTTCGGGAAGTCCTCCAAATACTGGACCAGGTTGGAGCTTTGCTGAACCCTCAATTTATCTCGACGGCTTTGCTGCGCCACATGCGATTCTGGTCTAAACTTGCTCATATCCATAACCAAGATGACAGTTCTTCGATTTTCTCTAAGATAACATGGATCACTCCGAAGAAGAAGCTCTCAAGTCACCAGACAAGTAGACAAAGCCTTGCCTACCCTAGAGAACTCATGCAACGCTTGCTTTCAAGAAGAAAACGACACAGCTCATCACGCTTGATATTCCATTCGAAGTTCAATGATCTGCGATAAATCACAAGAAAAAAACATGACAAAGATAAACCATAAGTAATAATTATCTAAAGCAGAAAGTCACATTTCAGACAAAAAACCAAGCTACCCCAGAAGGCGGGAGAGAGAGAGAGAGAGAGAGCTTTGAAGAACGACAAGAAGTACCCTCAAAATGTACAGAAATTCATGTGAAGTAGAAAATATAGTGCAGACAAAGTTTTAACGGACGAAGCAAAAATAACAAGAAAAGACATGGAAAGCGAAATCTAAAGGCTTTAAGCAAGCAATTTACTCCACTTCTCACCAATGCAATAGAAAAATTCACTCTACCCTTGCTCAAAACTTTTTACTTCAGTTCCTTTCTTAGGCTTCTTGAAAACAATCTACAGACTCCCCAAAGCACTTAAAACCCTGTTGCTAGTCCTTCACATGAACCAACTATAGCCAACCTCAGCCTTTCCCAAATAAGAGAACAAAACAAAAATATAAAAACAAGAAAACAAAAGCAAACCCAGAGGCCAGATCCAAGGAAAGGAGAGAGTAGAGAGGAAGCACAGTGGATCAAAAGCAGACTACTACTTATACTTGAACAAAACCAGCTAAAACCTACAACACCAAAAAAGTACATGTATATAGCAATCATGAGCTTCACGTCACCCTCTGAAAACCCTAATTTCCAAAGCTGACGAACCCTGGCTTCCCCCGTCAGTTTCAAGCTAAAACACCCAACTTTTAAAGCTTTAGATCTAATAAAATAAAAGATCCAGAGAACCTTTGTACTTTTACCTATTGATGAACGTAATTTTTTTGTGTATGATTTTTGCAGAAAATGCTTTATATGTAGCGATAAAGAAAAACCCAGAGACAAAAAAAAAAAAGAGATAATATTTCATTGAGTTAAATTTCTCAAGGTGTCATGATTCAGTGCAGACCCAGAAACTTAAAAAAAATATATAAATATAAAAGCTAACTCAACACCCACCAACCAAGAAAAAGAACCAACAGCTAGCCTAAACTTAATACTTTGTATACATACTACACTTACTATACTAAGTTACCTCTGAATTAGATCTCAGAAATGAAAGGAAAATATGTTCCCAGGGTGGGGAATTCTTTTTCCGGCTGGAACTTTATGAGAGGGACAACAATGGCCGTTAGCTTTGACGTCTAAGCCATCGTTTTTTTTTTTCTTTAAAGCTTCGGGAAAGATGGAAAGAGGGACGTTAGATTTAACGTTGAGGGGGAGAAGGGGTGTCCCTGAAGGGGTCAAGGGGGTCGTGAATCTTCAAGACTTGAATTCCTGTGTCCCCTACGTAGGGTCCCCCATTGGAACCTAATCTTCCGTGCTTTACATACGTGGGGGCGGCATTTGAAGAAACAGGCTTACTTCGTCAGGTTAATTACCCAAGTAATCATTGTTCTTTAAGATTATGATTTTCTCTCTAAAAACTTCGTACGGTAATCATTTTCCTTGCTTTTTTTTCTTTGATTTTTGGCCTCCTTTATTCTCCTTTTAAATGCAATAAAAATCGAGATATCATCCCCCATCTACGATCCATGCATGGAGAGAGAGACAGAAGGGGGGCCGGGGGGCGAGGTTTACAGAGAGAAGGGTTATAAGGTGTAACTACAGAAAGCCTAGAGAGGCCAAAGTTTGTCATCAATGAGGAATATTGGACAAAGCTGCACTGTACTGTAACTGCAGATTGCGTCACCTAGTTTTACCTAGGATAATGTATTTTATGGACAGATCAAAAGTATTCGTATACTCAAATACTCTATGAATACCTAAACCCTACTAGGAAAGGAACATGTATTTACCCTACTCTTTTTACTTGGAAGGTCATAGTAAAATCTAGGGTTTAAAGTAATAAAAAATATTAAATGATGATGTCTATTTATATAAATTTATATTTTTTTATTTAATTTTTTATTTTTATTTAAATTTATATTAAAACAAACTTAACTGTTGTCAAATTTTTTATATTTATGTGGTAATTATTAGGCTGTTACATCATCAAATTCCGCTCTATGTACGAATTTGATAAATATTATAATTTTTCGATAAGATTAAAATTTTGTGTGGATACAAAGAAAAAAGAATAATTTATTTAAATATAATTAAAAATAAAGGTTAATTATATTAAATAGATATAATTCAGAAGCTTTTTGTTATTATTTAAATCTAAAATTTACATAAATCTTGAGCCTATCTTAAGGGAAAATGAAGTTCATTAAAAATAAAAGAGGTAGTCCTAAAATTGAAACATAAGGCTCATAATAATTAGTATAGAATACATAGTATCTTATAAATATATAAAGTTAAACAGTTTAAAATTTTTTTAGAAAATTAAATTTAAAATTGATCAAAAAATAATATTTAATTTATTAATAATAATATATTTTAAAAATAAAAGAAAAACGTGGAGAGCCATCTTTGGCAAGAAACATATAGATTTTTGTCTGAAAATGGCAGCCAGTGATTGGATAGGAATTCATTGAGCAGAGTTCCCCTCCCCCAAGCTGTACGTGCAACTGGAGATGACATCAGCAACCGATTTCTCTTAGAAACTGCCGCCACTGTCCCCCCTCTCTCCTCTCTCTACTCCTCCCGCTTTGAATGCCGACCGCCTTACAAATCTTTTGCTTATAAACTCTTCTCTCTTACCGATTACCGATAAAAACAATTACTAGTAATAATAAATAAAGGGCAGTCACCACCTTCCGCCCCCCCGCCTTCCTTTGTACGGAAAAATAACCTCTTTCACTCTCGGTTATACCTGCATCATCATTTAAACCAGATCGTACAGGCCATCTCCGTCGTCCGATTTGATTACTGAGATTTGGGTAAGCATCAGACGGTGATGGCATTGTCATCGAAGTTGGAGCCGTGGGCTGGCTTTTCCTCTGCGGTAAACGGTCCAATCAAAGAGATTATTAGTAGGGGTGCTATTTCGGGGCTGTCACGGTTTGCAGGCAAAGGGGGGGGAGGACCTGGGAAGAGGTGAAGACCGAAGAGGGGAGGGTAAAGGGAAAGACCCCACGTGGTCCCCGAGCTGGGGGATTCTTGAAGGTGGGAAACGGGAGAATATGTAGTCAGATTGGCAGAGGGGTCGAGTCGAGCTGAGCTGGCTCAGCTTCTGCTCAGGTTGGTGAGAGAAAGGGAAAGCTTGCTCGTTTCCCCTCCACGTTGCATTCTTTTGCCTTCGCCTTTCATCTCTCTCTCCCCTTTCTTTTTCTTTTCTAATTAGCGTAACATGATCGAATTTGCAGATGTAATTGCCTCAATTTTTGTTTTGTAAAATATATGGTAAGATTAGAATTATCTGTTTGAGAGTATATATGTACTTTTACTTGAAAAAAAAGATGCTTGTTATGTGGTTCTAAAGAAAAGGTGATTTATCAACCATTATTGCTTTAACAACCAACTAATTATATTATTAGGTTTTACTAATAAGAAGTAATCTAATTCCATTGTTAGTATCCATTCATGCCTAGCTACATATTTTGTGCTCAACCTTGTAATCTCAACTAACATTGCTACATTAGTATTCATGAAGTAATATAATGTATTTACTCAATTTGGAATACACCCATCAAAATGGTATGTAGTAGCTAATCAACATATGATGGGAAAAGCAGAAAGAGTTGAATCCAACACCACAAAAAACATTCAGAAACACTTAAAAACGACACTGAATCAATCGATATCTTTTCAGATTATTTCCTGAAAACTGATTTGATATATAATTAAATCCCAATCAAATCCTTCTGCCTCTTCTGTCCTGATCGTTTGCAAACATAAACCGGCAGGATAGCAATAAAAATCATTCAAAACACCCACCAGAGCAGGACCCATTGTAGAACTGGAGCCAGCCAGTACAATGCATAGAAAATCCAAAAACACAAGAAAGAAAAATGAGAAAAAGATCTTTCCCCAGAGACGCCAAACTATGAGTCAGGAACTCATTTCCTCATAAGTATCTAACAGCGGTAACAAAGTGTTGGTATTATTAATTACTGGGAACAATCAAATAATAAAATAATAAGGGGTAGGGAAAAAGCACTGCAAAAGGAACAATCGGCAGCCTGACGGTAGCCCTTGAACTGTGACATCAGCCTGGCCTACTCTCAGTTGCACAGAAACTCGTTTTTAGGGTCCCTAGGTTTCTTGCTTTCTTTTTTGTGTGTATGTGTTGTGTTGTAGGGGTTGTCTCTTCATTTATGGGGGTCACATCCTTCTGATGCAACTATCTCTCTTCTTTTTCGTTTTAATCTCTGGAGAGATAACGTAGCTGTCCTGAACCTTGCCTGTTTCAATTGACTGAACTGTCCTCTACGTGGAAACCCTGCCCTTTCATGGAAATCACCAGACTAGCGCTGGTTTTTGGCCCTTGTGTGATGTGGCTCGAGTGAGAAAGATGAACCACATTGCTGCCGCTGGCTACTACTGCCACTGCTGTTCATTTCAACTTGGTAAAGATTCATCTCTAAGTTGTCCCCATGTAGCTGAAAATACGGAGAGAAAATAGTGTTGCGAGCAAAGAATAGGGAAGCAAATTGATGGAAGTGAAATCACACCTTATTATTGTTAGCATTGTTCACCAAACCTTTTTAATTAGAGGTTGGGGTTTAGATCTTAATTTTGTTTCTCCACCAATAGATGATGAAAAAGAAATAAAAAACTGAAATTGTAATAATGCTGGGGTTTATGTACTTTAATCCACAGGTGTAACAGATTATTCTTACTGTAATCATCACCTGAGAAGACTTAATTTGCTATATTGATCACCAAGGAAAGGATGTCAGTTGGGGTTTCTCATTTTTCTTGGTACAGATCAGTGATGGTCAGGTTGATTTTCTTTCCTGTGAAAATATAATTCTCCTATGAACTGTGATGATTGTATTACCTAGAATAATCATAATTGTCCTTTGAGGGGGGCATCTGTTTTATCATGAAGGTTGTTATTTCATTGTATTAGGCTGGGAATCAAATACTATTCTGATTCACGCATTTTTTTTGTTACTGTACATTCAACTTTTTTACAGGTTTTCCCACAAAAAGAAAGGAGAATTGATTCCATGACCACATGATTGGATCTGCTTACTTTATAACTATAAATTTTTGTTCACTTGAATTTTCTTTGGCCAAAAATTGTTCTAAAAGCATTTCCAGTTCAAATTCTGCAGAGTTGAAATATTTTTTATAAAAGGATAAAATAAGATAAATTCATATAAAATTATGTATTTACGTTTGATATATGATTGCAACGTTTGTGCTGATCGACTTATTGAAAATCAAGATTAAGTATCAGTTTCTGATACATGATCAAATTTTATTTGAAAGAATAAACAAAAGAATGTTGAATTTGATATATGCTACATGTGTAAGGATGTAACATTGGTATTTCACTTGCAATCATAGGGACTCATGGGCCACTATGTCTAGCATTTGAATGTTGAATTTGAGATGCTATATGTGTAAGGATGTAACATTGTAATTTCACTTGCAATCATAGGGATTCATAGCCCACTATGTCTCTATCACTTTCTTACAACTTCCAAACAATAAATAAATAAATAAATGTGTTTCATTTTCACAAGTCAGATTGACCATTCATGTGCTTGATGATATGAAAGCATCAAAAAAAGAAGAAAAAAAATGATGGGTCCGCTTTTCCTTTGCCCCTTTGATTTGGAATTTGCCCAAACACATGAAAGAAATTGACAACCACACACTAAATTCAAGTATAGTCATCACATACAAATCCAAGAGCAATAAGGGGGGAGAGAGAGAGAGAAAGTGATGGACAAGTGAGTTTGGAGAGAATGAGAAATTCCCACATTTGGTAAAAAAAATAAAGAAGAAAAAGCAAAGATTAATGGCCTCTCATCTCTTCTGCCTCGTGGGGAACAAGATGGACAATCAACTATATTATCAAGCAATTGCAATTTTTGCACGCTCCAAATGAAAAGAAAGGGAAAGGGAAAGGGAAAGGGGGTGGCTAGTAGTACCCCACGATAATCCTTTGGTAATGGAATTGACAAAAATTATGGAGGTGTTGGGGGTGTGGGTCATGGCCATGGGGGGCAAGGAGGTGGGCTGGCAAGCGTGAAGTGAAATAGGGTATGATGATAATTTGGCTGGAGAATTATGATGAGCCCCTAATGGGGAAAAAATAACAAAGAAAAAAAGAAAGAAGAAGAAGAAGAAGAAGAAGAAGGAAGAGGAGGAGGAGGGTATGAATTGACTAATAATGGTATGAAATTGTAATTAATGTTATCTAAGACTGCATTGAGCAGAATGAGTTGCATGGCTAGGAGGAAAATGATGGGTAATTAATGTACCAAAAAGAAAAAGAAAATGATAGTTCAATCCCTATATTTTTTATGATTAATTAAGTTATACACGTTACCAAACCCATAAGTAGATGCATGACTAAGTCTTTTCGTCTTTAAGCAGTTACGAAACAGTCACTTCCTCCCATTACTTTTCGATATACTCTAATCATCGTTCACATATATATAATTTTTATAATTCACGAGTAAATCAATATACAAATACCAAATATAAAAATAATAAACTCTAACAATTAGGCCCAGTTAATTTCTCTTCTCTAATGGGGCTTGGGCTGTTTTCTTTTTGGACATGTCTGAAATGTTCCCAGGCCCTGCATGGCTACCTAGCCTTTCAGCCTTCACGATCCAAGAACCAAGCAGAAGAAAGCCCACGTTTGGACCACTATTTATTTACATAGTGGCAAAACTTAGATCGATCACCAATTTTCTTTGCAAATTCTGTTGGTTTGGATGATACAGTAGTCAAAAATCAACGCAGCCTCGCTAAGATGAAGAACAGAGAGTTTCGTCATACTGCCATGGACCAAGCCTACAATCATCACCTTCTAATTGAATTCAAACCTACATTATAGAGCGAGGAGAGATTCAAATTTGGCTACCTATTACATCACCAAATGAAGGGAAAAAAAAAGAACTAATATTACCTCGTAATGACTAGGTTCTATTATCGTGCAAAAGATATGTTAGATCTATCTATATTGAATTTTGTTGAAGAGTTTGCAAAAGTATTAACTTTACGAATATTGACGGATCTAAAATAATGCATAAGAAGTGATTAAAAAGTAATCATATAAAATTATGAATTTATATATATTAAATTTTATACATATAATAATAATAATAATAATAATTAAAAATTAAAAAATTAAGAGGTAACGAGTGCCATCACCCACTACCACTCTGACTTTGTCATTATTCATGGATTTTATACACAAATACAATATTTTCAATAAAAATTTTCAAACTATCATCTCATTAAAAATGTGTCATTTATCCTATGGTTTAGAGTTTTCATTACCAATCCATGACACTACTTATATATGATTAAGTGATTATCATTAGAAGCGCGGTGGCAAATAATGGGATGAGACTTCGAATTGGAATATGGACAAGGAAGAAGTTTTCAGCCATGAAAATGGGAGGAAGCTGGAAGCTTCATGCCTAATGGCTTGAACTTGGAAGGGAAAGAAAAGGGGAATCCAGTCTGAGCAAGGCAGCGAAGGAAAGGCAAATTTCCATAGTAGGCAATGACAAACTATTGTTCGAGATCAGATATTCCCTTGGGAGTTGGGAGAATTAGGAAGACTTTGGCGTCAACCATTCATATTTGCACGTTCTGGTCTATTGAATGTAGGCTCAACCGTAAATAACGGGAAGATAAGGTTGAAATTTCAATGCTACCATAAATCGTGGGAAGGAAGGTATAATTTTTTGAATGCTTGAATTCATTTCACCAACTCTTGAAAATTGAAGCACATATCGAACGATATCGAAAGTTTCAAGTACAAAATCTTTTGACCTTCTCTTCGATAATTTACCGAGAGAAGCAGGCTGTATAGCAGATGATTTGGCAAAACTAGAGTGGCTCGAGCTGCAGATTTTAATGCTGTTTTATCATGCAGGGATGGGTTATGGTTACATAGAAGAAGTCAACAGAGAGATTGTTATCGAACCCTATCTCCAACTGCTCTCCAAGTAGTACATAAAAAAACAATGTCATCAGTACTGAAAGTTTAGGGAAGACTTCAAGAGTTTGGAAAATTTATATAAATAAATGAAAATTTTAAATAAATATCTATTCAAGTCTATAATCTTTCAAATCACAAACTCCATGCGACGTTACATTTACATTTCAGCATCATGGTAAAGAGCCGTTCAGGAGCGGGCAGCCGACGTTCAATAGCAGACCTTTCATAGCAAACAACAATAAAGTTTGCTGGAAATTTTGTTCGATATTAGATATTCCCTTGGGAATTGGGAAAACTTAGGAAGACTTTGGCGTCAAATAAATTACGAGTGCACCGTTTGGTCTATTTAATGTGACTTCAACAGCTTTGTCCGATTGATCAATTTCCACACAAAGTTATCAGAAGACTTTGGCGTCAATTACTTTGTCCGATTTGTAACTCCCATCCGCACAAAGGGTTTCTGTTCGAATCCTCTACTGCATTACTCCTTCGAAACCCCGTCTATATATACATTCATTGGAGAATCCATTTCCTCATCCCATATCCAGCAACCGGACCCTTAATTTAGCTTTGTCAACATGGAAAACATGCTGTTTTTAGCCTCACTTTCCTTCTTCTTCTCTATAATTTCCACTCCTTCACTCTCCAACGCCATCTCCAACTGCAACGGTCCATGCCGAGACCTAAATGACTGCTCGGGTCAGCTCATTTGCATACGAGGCAGGTGTGCTGATGATCCTGATGTCGGGACTCACGTCTGCCAAGGAGGCAGCCCCACACCTCCGGGAAACAAGTGCCAGCCCTCGGGCTCTCTCCATTGTGACGGGAAGAGTTATGTCACTTACACATGCTCACCTCCAGTCACATCCTCCCACGAAAGCTCGCTTAACAAACAATGATTTTAGCAAAGGTGGCGACGGAGGGGATCCGTCTGAATGTGATAGGAAGTACCATAACAACTCCGAGCTTATAGTGGCGCTGTCAACCGGGTGGTTTAAAGGTCGGTCAAGGTGTGGGAGGATGATAAGGATTACTGCCAGCAACAGGAGAAGCGTGACGGCTAAGGTGGTGGACGAGTGTGACTCGATGCATGGGTGTGATAAAGGGCATGCGTACCAGCCACCTTGTGGAAATAATATTGTTGATGGGTCTGATGCAGTGTGGAGTCGCTTGGGGCTCAACAAAGCTGTGGGGGTCGTGGATGTTACCTGGTCCATGGCATAGGGTTTAAGGACTTAAGGAACATTTTTATGTTCAAAATTAATACTATTACTATGATAAACTATTAAATAAGGTCCAGTGATTTGATTGGGTGGACATGGTCCTTGTCCATGGCCTCTGTATCATACTGAGCTGGGAGTTGTGATTAAATGAAAGTTATTAGTTTCTTTGCTCTGGATTGCATATAATAATTCAAAAGTAACATATAAACAATGCCCATAACTCACCACAACTATCTGGAAAAGGTACTTCAAATTAATTTCGTTTCTTCAAGACTGATAAAACACCACTGTTATATTCCTTCATGCACAGATGTTTCTAGAGTCTTAAGTAGAAGAGACAATGTGTCATTCATGGAATTATATCGGTTTGCTGGAAGGATTTGGCCCTGATCATCGAGTAGATATTTCTTCAGGAAAGACAGACTTTGGCGTCAATTTATTGAATGTTCAGGTCCTAAATCTATCTCAATGTTTCTTTCTACATATATCATCAAATTTGTTAAGCTCCAAACTTTGGAGTTCTTTCAAACCTATGCATATTATTACCTCTCATACACAATTTTGTTACTCTCTCATGGTTAATTGAAGCATATATCAAACTATATCGAAAGAGTTAAGTGCAAAATTCTTGGTCTCTCCTTCAATATCATGTACGAAGAGAAGTAAATAATATGACAGATGATTTGGTACAAGCAATAAAGAGAGAAATTCAATATCTGTTAAGTACTAGTACTTCTTTTGTTTAAGCTGCATCACATGATCAAGTCATGCATGCAACTTGGCATTGTATTCAATTAATTCAACTTTATAAATTGAAGGTCAAACTCTAAGAACAGAGTTCTCTGTTTCTTTAGTCTGGATCATAATCAGTTAAAGAAGTTCAAGATCAGTGGCCATAATTAAGGTTTTTCACTTGATAAAGATTGATGCAAGATTATATTTTTGTTATAATTTCTTCATGCAGGGATGGGTTATGGTTACATAGACGAAGTAAGATCCACAAGAAGTCAACAGACAGATTCTTATCGAACCCTATCTCCAACGGCTCTCCAAGTTGTACATAGAAAAATAGTGTCATCAGTACTGAAGTTCGAGGAAGACTTAAGACTTTGGATAATCTAAATAATATGGCGGCAAGAATTTTCAGACATCAAAGAAGACTTTTCTGTCCAAATCCTTCTATAAAAACATTGCACAAGTTCTCTTTTCAATCCCACATCCAACCAGGTATCAGATAAACATGGCAAAGACCGTTTTCTTAGCCTCTCTTTCCTTTTTTTTTATTATAATTTCCTCGCCCTGGCTTTCAAATGCCATATCTCAATGCAATGGTCGATGCCGAGACCTCAATGATTGCGATGGTCAGCTCATTTGCATCAATGGCCAGTGCAACGACGATCCTGATTTGGGTACTCGCATCTGCGGAACCCCCTCATCTCCGAGCCCTGGGACCAATTGCAACCCCTCGGGCTCCCTTCGGTGCAACGGCCAAACTTATCCCACCTACATTTGTTCCCCTCCCATCACATCCTCCACGAAAGCTCGTTTAACAAACAATGATTTCAGTGAAGGGGGCGACGGAGGGGCTCCATCTGAATGTGATGACAGGTATCATAGCAACTCCGAGCGTGTAGTGGGGTTGTCCACCGGGTGGTATGCCGGCGGGTCAAGGTGTGGGAAGATGATAACGATCACTGCTAGTAATGGGAGGAGCGTGACGGCTAAGGTGGTGGATGAGTGTGACTCGATGCGTGGGTGTGATGAAGAGCATGCATACCAACCACCCTGTAAAAACAACATCGTCGATGGGTCCGATGCAGTGTGGACTGCTCTGGGTCTCGATAAAAACGTGGGGATCGTGGATGTGACTTGGTCCACGGCATAGGGATTCAAGAACAATCTTATAAATAAACTTTAAACATTTGAAGTTTGATCATATAGAAATAAAGACAAAAAAATAAAGTTTGGTTCAATAGGGTAGAAAGTTTTTCTGCTCTATACCAACAAAAGAAGGCGACAGGGTTCAATAAGATCTTCACGGGATCACTGTTCCTTGGTTTTCCACCTATTTGACAATGACAATGCCATCACTGGTATTCCAACACTGTTCCCATCGTGTTGCTTAACTATCAACATCGAACAACACTGTCCCCTTTCCTCTAGCAATGGAAAACATCTTTTGTTTTTTTAGGTATATTTATTGCCCTAGAATTGAGCAATCAATGACTCGCAAGCACCTATGGCAGTGCCAAGAAGTTGTGATTTAATGGCTAGTGTTAGCATTCTCCACCAACAAATTAATGGTAAAATATAACTGACCAAATCTAGCTGATGATAAAATTATAAATTACACATACAGAAAGAAAGTATGTCAAATAAATTCATTAATTTGTTGTTTAGTTGCTATTTGATATGTTTCACAGTTTAATTTAATTTGTTTTCTTACAAATTTGCTTTCTTCCCTTTTATTAAATATAAACTAAAATAAAATATTAACATCTTAATTTTTTTTTATCTATTTTTCATGTATTGATAAATTTGAATGAATAATCAATTCATCATGTAATATTTTAAAATAAGATAAAACCATATAACAAGTATTGTCGAAAAACATAAAGATGTTAACATTGCAAAGAGGGTCAGTAAAACTTTTTTTTTTTTAAATATTTTAACATATATTTAATCAAAATCTCTCTACCTATGAACTTTTTAAGACAAACTCTCCTTTCGATCTTAACTTCAATTATTGGAAACACTAAAATTTTAATATAAAATATATCAAAATAAAAAATTTTATTTTAATTTTTATAAAAATTAAAGAGAAAGGACCGTTTAGAGGCGGATAAAATAATACAATTGCAATGAAGTTTCAGTTTCCTTATTGCTCGTAAATTAGTAGTAGCACCCGAAACTAACAGATTGCATGGGGTTGGGCTCAAAATAAATTCAAATGATTAAAACCTATAGGAGCCCAGATTTGGGTATGAGTTAAAACAGAAGGACTTGGAATTTCTGAATCTGCCGGGTCACTGCTCTGGGTTCTACAAGCCCAATAAATTCTAATTTTACTCCTTGAAATTGATTTGGGTGGTTGTGAGAGACTGGGGGCTGACCTTGTTAAGGACAAAACACCTTTACCGACTGGACTCGGAGCCTGGGTGTTAATTGTGACCTTGCAAGTTGCTTTCCAATTTGTCCAAGGGCTGCAATACCCATCATTGACAGCTATAGCTTGGTTGAACTGCCGCTGGTCCTTTCTCACTTCACCTAGAGATGAACAATGCATCCGCAATATGCAACCCCTTTTGGTCAAAACTCTGACCCCTCTCAATCCTCATCCTTCCAGTCCAAATTTTAACATTCAACTGGTTTCATAGTAAACACCATTGTTTGAAAACAGCAGTAGTTTACAATTGACTTTCATCGATTGTGAGAGGGAGCCTGACAAAATTTTGTAAGAAACGTGCGAGACTTCTTTTTGTTGCGTCAAGACAAGGGTCGAGTATCCAAGAAACCAAATTAGTGTCGGGTCGGCACATCAAGGATCAAAAAAACAATTGAAACTTGTGTTCTTGACTGGTTTTTTTTTTGTTTTGTTCGGTGATATGAGGTCTCCATTTGTTCCTTGAATGGATCTGAAGACTTTGGTTTAGACTTTGTCATATGAAATGCTAAACCAAAACATCGTTGGGTGTCGGAGGACAGATCAGACAGCTTAATCTTTTGATATAAAGAACAGAAATCTCGTATTGAAACTCTGTACAAAGGCCTCCCTGCAGGGATTGAGGCAGTACACCCCTGGCAACCTAAAACAACTATATATCCAGGGTGGCTGAGACAAAGAGCTTAAAAAGGCCCCGTTGCCTATGTGATCATAGACCACAAAAACAACATTGAGCAAAGCCATCAAGACAGACACAACTCAGAGCAGCTCAAGACACAGAAATCTTGTATGTCACCAAGTGCTTGCTGTCGAAGTGAATCTAAATAAGAGGACCGGTTGGCTTCACCATGCATGTTCCCCGGCATGCTTTTAGCTCAATGTCCCTTGATTAAATACGATTCGCCAGCACCTGTCAGAACAATTTCTGCGCTGGTTTCGTCAAAGATGAGAAGAAGCCGCCAAGGTCTCGGCTTTCCCAGCACCACTGGCGCTATCAAAGTGAGGGGGAAAGATCCATTTTACCGAAAGTCAACTCTTTTTTTTACTAAATAAAATGGGACAATCATATCCAAAAATCAGAACTTTGGGGTTGACTTTTTAATTTGAGGGTTAACCCAAACTCCATTTCTTAAATTTTATCTTTTCTTGGTCAATTTTTTATTAAAATTAAGAATATTTTTATAAATTTATTATATAATTTTAACGGTATAATTTTATAAAAATAGAATTGATTTGTACAGTGTTGATTAAAAAAATCATATATATAACAAAAGGTAAATAAAGACTAACAATAACCACAACAATAATTATAAAAATATGTATACAAGGACAAGTAAATCTATTACTACTGCTAGTATGAATGGGTAAACAAATTTCAAAAACAATAGGACTATTAGTTCACCTATCTTATAACTTGTTTGGCTTAATTTTTTTCTAGGTTAAAAGCTATTATAAAGTTCTTATAAAAAATAATAACTTTTAAAATTAAGTTAAAATTATTTGATAAATTTGATAAATTATAATTTTAGTTAAAATTATCATAAAAGGTATTTTTTTAGAAGGTAATATTGTAATTATTTTCAACAGATGAGGATAGTTTTGAAATAAAAATAAATTTTTTTTGTATTTGTCAAAAAAGAGGAAAAAAAAGCTCTTCACAAGGGTTTTTCTGAATTTTTTTTTAAAATTTTATTCTTAAAAAAATTACCTTTTTTAAAAAAAATTTTAAAATTTTTGTTTGACTTAATTTTTACTTTTAAAAGATAGATAAATTAAAAAAATTAGACCAAACAAGCACTTAATCAGCTGTTTAAAACCAAAACCTTCCCAATATTTCTACAAAGTTTCATGAAGAAAAAGCATAAAATTCAAAGCATTGTACAGGAGATTGCTTTGATTCCATAATACGCATTTAAGCACCAAGCTCCTAGCAGTCAAGCCTTTTTGCACACATGGAAATGTAGCAGCTAACCAGTTTCAACCTTTCCCCTTAATCTACTCTCGAGTTCATCTTTCTATTATCAGTTATAAATACAGAAAATCGATTGAATCAATTGAATTAATTGAACTAAATAAATAATTGAATTGAATTGATCGAATTCAATTAATTAATATTCACGTTAGTTATTAATTTAATTAAAAAAAGTAAATAAAACCTTTTTATTTGTACCAAAAATTAAAAAAAAAAAGTCTTATCACACCAAAGTTGACTTTACTTTGTCCAAAAATATTTACCCTTTACCTGTCATTATCATGTCATGCCAACTTCTCCATTATTAATGATCGATTTATATTATATAAATTAGTTTATATTCTTAATATAAGATTTATATTATTAATATTTGATTTTTTATATTGATTTGATCGTTAATTATAAATATCAAAAACCGAATAAATTGAATAAAATAATCAATTAAAATCGATTGATTCAATTGATTTATTGGATTAAAATCGATTAATGATCGTTCATAATTGTTAGTTTCAATTTTACTGAATATATAAAGCTCTATGGGAGTAGGGCCTACTCCTTTTTAGGCCGAAAAGGGTGACCCTGTGCCTTTAATTTTATAAATTCCGTATTCAAAAGTACCCAAGCCCGAAATTTTCCACAATTTCCTAGGGAGAATCTGACGAGTAATCCTGCGCTGCTCCGTATGCGCAGGATAGCAGCAGCACCGCCCTCTCCTTTTCTCGGCCCCACCGCGTCGTCCATACCACCGTCATTATTCCACTCTTCGTCTTCGACGAATTCCCCTTCAAAGCAAACTCACCCAGTTTTTTTCCTTTTCAATTTCGTCGTCCTCTTCTATGCGAAAAACAAAATGGCAGCCAAAGCCTATCTAGTATGAATGGGAAAACAAATTTCAAAGACAATATGACTATCAGTTCACCTATCTTAAGCAGCTGTTTAAAACCAAAACCTTCCCAATATTTCTATACAGTTTCATGAAGAAATAGCATTAAATTCAAGCATTGTGCAGGAGATTTCTTTGATTCCATCATACACATTTAAGCACCAAGCTCTTAGCATTCAAGCCTTTTTGCGTTGCCCCGTCAAAGAGGACAAAAGGAAGCTTCATCCCACACATTCACGTAAACTATTTCTTTTTTTTTTATCAAAATATCATTTTATTTGCAGCGTGGAAATTTAGCAGCCAACCAATTCCTTTATCATGTCATGCCATGCCAACTTCTCCATTATTAATAGTAGATTTATATTATATAAATTAGTATATATTTTTAATATAAGATTTATATTATTAATATTTGATTTTTTTCTATTAATTTAGTCGTAAATTATAAATATCGAAAACTGATCAAATAAATTAAACAAAATAATTACATTCAAATATTTAATTAATTGATTAATACATAATCTTCACTTAAAAAATAAAATTTGAACCCCTTCTTCAATTATAAAAAAAAAAGTAAACAAGATAATTGCTGGTTTCAATTTTATTGAATATATAAAGCCCTATGGGAGTAGGGCCTACCCTTTTTTAGGCCGGAAAGGGCCATCCTGTGCCTTTAATTTTAAATAAATTCTGTATTTAAAAGGACCCAAGACCGAAATTTTCCACAATTTCCTGGGGAGAATCTAGAGTTATCCTGCGCCGCTCCACATGCGCAGGCTAGCAGCAGCACCGCCCTCTCCTTTCTCAGCCCCACCGCGTCTTCCTTATCGCCGTCGTTATTCCACTCTTCTTCTTTGAACAATTCCCCTTCAAAGCAAACTCACCCAGTTCTTTTTTTTTTTTTGAATTTCGTCGTCCTCTTCTATGTGCAAAAACAAAATGGCAGCGAACGTGTCGGAACCTACACCATCCCGAACTCCACGAACTCGCCCGAGTCAGTCCCCTCGAGATTCACGAACTCGGCCGAGTCAGTCCTCAAGTCCTTCCACTTCTAACCCCAGCAGCGCAGCTTACACTTCCACTTCATCTTACGCGAAAGGGACGTCGTCGGGGACTTCAGTGTCAAGCCGGACTTCACTCTCAAGCCTTCGAGAATCCCTCCCCGAAAATCCTCACATCTACGACATAAGTGAAATTCGAGCCGCCACTAACAACTTCCTAGCCAAACGCTACTCCTCCTCTTCCTCCTCCGCCGCCTCCACCGCCTCCACCGCAGCTTGTTGGCGCTGCAACCTCCGTGGCCGTGACACCGTCGTTTTCCAACGCAAGTTCCGCCGCAAAATCCAAACTCCTCAACTCAAAGAACGATTATCCGTCATTTGTAGAAGCCATCACATGAGTATAATCAAACTCCTCGGAGCTTCCATCTCAGGTGATCACATTTACCTCGTTTATGAGTTCATCGAAGGATCGAATCTTGTTGATTGCTTGAGAAACCCTAGGAATCCAAGCTTTACTGTTCTCTCCATGTGGATTTCGAGAATGCAGATCGCTACTGACCTCGCTCACGGCCTCGATTATATTCACAATAACACCGGATTAAATCTCAGCATCGTTCATAATCATATTAAGAGCAGTAGCATTATCGTAACGGAGCCTTCTTTTAATGCAAAGATTTGCCATTTTGGAACGGCACAGCTTTGCGGCGAAACGGACGAGAACGAAAGGCGAGAACTCAAACGCGAAACAGAAATCGAAGAAGTGCTCGAAGAAGGTGACGCCGCGAGTTTAAGGAAATTGAAGAGATCCGACAGTGGAGAGAGGCAGTTCGAAGGAGCTAGAGGCTACATGTCGCCGGAATTCAGATCCAGCGGCGTCGCGACACAGAAATCCGATGTATTCGCCTTTGGAGTGGTGATTTTGGAGCTGTTGTCCGGGGAGGAGCCGTTAAAATACAGGTACGATAAAAGGACCGGTGATTTCGTACGGACGTCGGTGACGGAGACGGCAGCGGCGGCCGTGGAGGCAAGGGAAACGCTGAGGAGGTGGATGGACAGGAGGTTGAACGATTCGTTTCCAGTTGAGGTGGCGGACAAGTTGATTCGTCTAGCGTTGGATTGCGTACACGTGGATCCAGATAAACGGCCGAGCATGGGACGCGTGGCAGGGAAGATTTCCAAGCTTTATCTGGAGTCCAGGATTTGGTCGGATAACGTCAAACTTCCGACTGGAATCTCGGTCTCCTTGGCGCCCAGATGACTTGGAAACATGGCGGCTAATTTATTTAATATTTCTTTACTTTTATTTTTATTTTTTAAAATTTTATGTCATTGTTATTATTTGATTTTGTAGGTAGACTCAAATTGATCTTGACAGAAGTGGAAAAATACAAAGATATTTCCGTTTTTTTATTCCATGAAAAATACAGGTGTCCAATATTTTTAATATAAAATGTAAAAAAATTTAAATTAATTATAATATAGATGTTGATATTCTTATTAAAACATAAAAAAGTAAATACATTAAATGTTAAAAAATAAAAAATATATTTTGAAATATTTAAAAATTTCAAATTATGTAATTAGGACATATATTTGGTCAAAATGATAAATTTCAATCAGCTGTAATAATTTGTAAAGATTAAATTAATTTAATTTTTAAAACTGATGATGTTTGTTTAATTATTAATTATGTTCAAATGTTTCTGTTATTTAAATTGTTACAATATTTGAATATTAATATAAAATAATGTAATATTGTTTGTGGTTTGATATCTAACCTTCCCATTAAAGTGGTAAGCAATATGTTAATATAAGAAGGGTGGCTGACTGGATGGCTGAATGGGTCTCAGCTGATACGATCTTATCTGAAAGCTTCCGGTTTTATAGACATGGAATTGGAATTCAATGTCCATTCTTTTTGAAGTAGTCTTTTGCATTATTGATTGCTTTGTGGAAAAAGGAATCTTACAGGGATTTCCTTTCTAGACTTTTGGAATTAATCAAATGGGAATGCAGTAGTAACCGAAGACCATGAAAATATTTTCGAATTCTTGGTACACGAGTGGGTTTGATAGCTTCATCTGATAACATCGCCGAACACGCCAGAGTCTAACTGGCAATTATTTGCTCAAACAATTCTGATCAGAAATCCAGAATGAGAAATTTTCTCTTTTCTTTCATGCCAAACAAAAGGAAAATTGGAAAAAGAAAAACAATTTGTTTACATTGCTAACAGATACTGGAATTCAAAGTCGTATGGTATTTTCTCGACGCCGATGGATATCTTGCCACTGTTGTGGCTCCTGAAGCAGTCCACCATTGATTTCCTTAATGACCCAGATGTAGGTAACTGCTGGCATACCCACTGGACCAATGAGTTTATGTCCATTGCGAAATCAAACATGTTTCTGAGCAGAAGCTCAGGGAATGCGATCTTCTTTGTGTTGGTCACCACAACCGAAGCTTGCAGGTACTCTAGTTTTGATTTCTCCAGTTCAGCTGCAACTCCATCAGCGGTGTATATTCTCACCTGTCAAGGAAAATTTATCTCAAGGGGCAGGTAGATTTGCCATGGAAGAGTTCCAAATTTGATCAACTAAACTTACCGCTGGAGAAGATCGAGTTCCACGGCACAGAGCAAATGTGACATTCGGATCCGTTAACTCGAGTCCATAAATTTTGCGGACAATGGCTTCTTGGTCTTCCTTGTCGCCCTTTTGATAAGCCTTAAAAGAGAAATCATGGTGAGACTGTCAAAGTAGAACTAAAGACAGTACCTCTATCGAGCATAGGGACAGTAAAATGTACCTCTTTGATGTTGGAAGGTGCTGGTTTCCTCAGAATATAGTGTTCCATTGCTTGAGCACTTATTGTGTTGCCTCCAACGTTAAGAGTTGCCTGACATAGCTTATTTTGTCAAAGATTAAGCCATAATCTGATATCTATGGACATTCCACTTCCATACAGAAACACTCAGGAAACTAATTCGGGATGTACCTTGTTCATCAGCGTCAGAAATTTTTCAGGAGTATTAGGCACACCATATTGTAGATAACCCTGTAATAGTAAAACAAGTAGATATATGTATCGTGAGGAGTTTCAATAAAAAGGCAGCAGCGGAACGTGTGTAATGCTACCCTGAATCATGATATAAGCTCTGCGATTAGTGTAAGATTAAGCACAAATCATCAAGCAAAGACCTCTCTCAAGATGGCATAAACAAAAGGAAAAAAAAAATAGCTTCTTTTCCATACTATACATGCATGATACAGGCATTGTACATGTTGATCCAGAATGCTAATTTCTGATGGTAAGTCAACGCTCTCAGATCCACCTTCTGGAGATTGCTCATAAAGACCCTGCAGATGGAAAACAGAGAAATGATCAGAATTTGTCTCTTCTTTGTTCTCTTGCTTAGGGGGTGATGTTAAACGCAATTCTGAAAATTGTATATGAATGTCCATCAGAACTTGACAGATGTATCCCGTCTGTGCCTGTGAAGTTCTTGCGCCATACCTTAGCTTTTTAAGTAAAGGAATAGAACTTGAACTCGAAATGCATTTTGGGTCCAAAGAGCTGGATGTGAATACGACCAGGTTCTTGTAAGGGCCAATGTCCCTTGGAATAGACTCTTCCATATCGAAGATACCATATGGATCTTGTTGCCTTGATTTCTTCTGTAAAGCAAGACTTGACTTCGGATTCAGGGTGTTTTCCACCCTAAAGCTTCTTGAGCTTAAGGGAGTGTTCATAGACCTGGTAAGGGGTCCTGACTTCTCCAGTTCCATTGCTCTTGATGTTCTAAGTAGCCTGACAAATATAAAGTTTAAACACTTCATGATATTCTCAGATAGTTTGTTGGGATGCCAATTCTGACTGTTCTCGTCTGAAAGAAGTGTACTAGATAGAGATTTTGGCGGGAGGTCCCAACTGGACTCTGATATACGTTCCCTTGGCTGAAATAAGAAAATTCAGGATATACAAACTCATAATCATAAAACCTTCCTTTCTTCATTATCACAATTCATTGCTATAATGTCATTTGACAAGATATAATACTACAAGCTTAACAGGATCTAAGGAGGCCAGGACAGGAAGACTGGAGACTTACCTTAGGTGATGAATATCGATGGTCTCGCAAAGGTGAAGGTGCCTTCAACAAACCACTTTTCCTTGGAATCCTCTCTTGAAATTTAACCTCCCCTTGGTACTGATTTTCTTTCTGATCAGAAAGCACTCTTGAGTTTCCCATTCTCTCATTTAGACTGAAGTCACTTAGAGTATAATCGCCTTTAATAGCTTTGCTTATAAAATGCAAAGCCTTGGTCTCGAAAGCCATCTTTTCTTGGCCACCTTGCTTTATGGGGTTTTGGTTAGATGTACTGGATGGAAGGCCCTGAAGGTGACTCATTAGACTCCCAGGTTGCCATTGTTTTGATTTTGTTTCCTTGGTGACTTCCTGTTCCTGCTTCAGACCAAGTTGAAGTTGGCTTATTTGGCTTTCTAAACGAGTTATCTCACCTTCAACCATAGCCAGCTCTGCTAAGAGCTCCTTCATCTGTCAAATTCAGGAAAGATGGACAGGTCGGTTATTCAATGCAGTTCTCTATACATGTATGTTCAATGAAATAGCAAGAAGATTACATTGCATATGGTGAAGATCACCACCCCTCAAAGCATGCACAAGTGTCTTGGATTAATTCAAAGCAGCATCCAATCTTTTCTTACCTTTGGAGGAAGAAAATTTGGGATAGAGATGGAAGAACCATCCTCTTGTTGATGTACTCGTGTCAGAATCTCATGCATCTTTTCTTCTTGATTTAGCATTTTTTGAAGCATGGAGACCTATAAATGGAAAAATCATTAACAAAATCATTCATTCATATTTTTCCAGCTGCCAACCCAAAGAAAACTTGACAGAAACGGCAAAAGGTTCTACATATCTTTAAATCATAACATGTCATAATTTGCACAACAACAACAGACTGCTAATACCTAGTTAGACATTTGAATCCTTACCAGAGCTCTAAAGTAATTGAAACTAACATTTCTCTGGCTTGCTAACTAAAATGGCTTTACTTGTGTCTAACCTTCTTGATTAAGTTAAGACTAATTCCAACAGGATCCATGGGCTAATATTGCTTTAATTAGGAGAAAGAAATCATATTGCTTACAATACCTTTGAGTACCTAAGAAGAAAATCATCATATGATTTCTGGGGAAAACTAAACTATGAGTTCTAAAGTGAAAAATCAATAAACCATGATGCTCAGATATACTCTAAATCTAATACTGATCAATGAATTCTTAAATCATATCTATATATATATAGCTGTTTAATTGGAGCCATCTCTAACTTAATCATATGGTTACTGATAATTTTTCTGCTAGCCATAAATGATTAATTTATTGCACAGTTGCACTCAAACATTTATGGAGACCCATCACCTATGGATGTATGCAGTTCTTAGTCATAGGCTCAAATGTACATTTTCATTCTTCCAAATGCATGGTAGTCATAGAGTACAATGGAAGAGAATGACAGAAGAACATCCCCATACCTCTCTTTCAAGTGCCTCTCTCTTTTGCTGTCCACTAAGCTTCTTTCTTCTCTGCAATGACAAGGTAAACCAGATGAAAGAAAGACTAGAATAACAGTTACTTTGTTCTTGCTTTAGTTTTCAATATTCAAGAAGCATATATACACCAAAACAATGAAACAGGCCAAACTTACAATCTCCAACGATATGTTATTGACCGACAAATCGCCCTGGCTCGCCATGAATGCCTTCAAGACGCCCCACCAATGCCTGGAAATGGAACATTAAAACCAGGGGTGACCAGGATTTTGATCAAGCTGTGAGTTGGGGGGTAGACCAAAGCTTCGAGCCAAAGGAAGAGTGGCTGGGTTGTTGGTTCTGTTGCAGTTGACGTATTAAGTGTGGAAATATAGTGTATGAGAAGATGAGGAGGAGCTTTCAGGGGTGCGGTTGGTTCAGGGATTGGGCTAACCGTCTCAGTTCAGGGTGGGACATCATGCAGAGAAAACAGCAGAAATGGGCTTCTTTTCTTTCTTTTTTCCTGCTTTGACGTAGCTTGCAATCTTGGTCTTTGGAGGATTACCTTGTGGTTATACCTTCTAGTTGAGAGGTGTTTCGTAATCTATGGCTCTAAGTAGCATTTTTAATAGTAAAAAGTTCTAAGAGTAATGATACTGCCCAAGTGAATTACTTCAAAGCATATTAAAATTTGTTATTTAAGCAATGATTATTTTTGACACGCATTCTATTTCTTACATATTTACCTTGTTGTCTTGTAGTATTTGAGAAAATACTATAAAATAACTAACATTGTTTAATGTTATCCATTTTTGTTGTATCTAGTAAGTTTATCGCATCAAATTTTATGTATATAGCAAGGATAATTATATCGTTAATAACATTTGTTATCAATGAAATAAATAAAATAAAAGAGTAAAGATTGTGTAATTATATTTTGAGACATTTATTAATATTTTCGAAATACTATATGACAAGTAACATATTTTAATTCGTTAGGAGTCTTATTATTCCAAAATTAATGAATCTTATTATCAAAATCTTAGTCCATTGATTTTGATGCTTAACTAATTGGTGGGTTAAAATTTTATGTGTTCTCTTAGACACAAGTATATTTGCAAGGCCAAAACATTTCAACAAGACAATTTTTTTTCTTACATTTTTTTAGAGGTGAGTATCTGAATGTCAAATGACATTAATATGAAATTTTTTATATAAAATAAAATAATTTTATTTTAATTCATGACATGTATAATGTGATTATATTAATTAAATATTATATAAACCACTCAACGAGTTAACATTGTTAATTGATAAAAAAAAAACGTTACATGATTAGAAAGTTTGATATTAATTTATATAATATATATTTTCAAATATTAATTTTATATTTTTTAAAATTCAAATGTCTTAAATAATTTTTATTCCTAATTAATTGTTGACATAAAATAAGTAGTATTATCGGTAATCAAATTATTAATTTTATATAGTTAAATATAGAAAATTTTTAAATTAATTAAAATTATTAAATTTTTTAGCTCACAAGGTTAGCTCGCCCAACTCACCCCAATACACTGATTTGATGGATTAACCCATTTAAGCTCGATTTTAATATGAATTTAAATTTTCAAACCTAACTTATCTCATAGTCAATAAAAAATAAACCGACCCGATGAGCCAAGTCCATTTTGACAAGTATAAATTCAATCATGAAGCTCAGTACCTGACCCAAAAACAGGGCCAAAAGCTAGTAAACAAAAAAACTTGGATCAAATCAGACAAACATGATTAAGTTTAATAGGTTAAAATCAAACTAAACTAAACTAAAGAACTAGAATAAATAAATAAATAAAGAGAAAAAAAAAGAAATAGCTGGACAATTGATGGTGTCCGAATGCATCCGATGTCAAGATACGATGTTATTGATATGGAACTCAAGTCTATCGATTTAATGGATCGTATTTTTATATATTATTACTTATTAATTTAATGGTATTAACAATTAATTTATATAATAATTAAATTAAAACATCTTTTGAAAATTTAAGAAAAGTTATTATTTTTTATGATTAAATTATGGCATTTTTATGCTTTAACAATAGTACTAATTATATAATTTTTTTAATATTAACAATTAATTTAACGTTATTAGCTATTAATTTATATAACAATTAATTTAAAATATCTTTTAAAATTTAGCAAAAGTTATTATTATTTTATAGCCTTAAATTATATAATTTAACTGAAATTATAAAATATTAATTATTAATTTACCCTTTCTAATTACTAATTTATATAATTAAAGTACAAAAAAAGGAGATGCAAGGAAGATCGACGTCAACCTAGGGAAGCTGGATTTGGTTGGTGGCGGTGAAGGGAAGCAAAGGGTTGCAGGAGAGGGAGAGCAGCTATGGTTAGGGAGAAATAGGGAGAAAGTTTGTACAAGCTTTTTTTAATTTATCAATGAAAATTCTGTTGGTAAATGTTGAAAACTCTCATCCACTCCACTGACGGAATACTTGGTTGACAAATTCTTTTCATACCAAGACTCATTATTGACATATATTTCATCAGTAATTCTGTGAATAATCATAATTACTAATAAATTAATTGATCGATATATTTGACACCATTAATAATTCGAACTTGCAAAACTTCCTGCAAATTATTTTCAGTATTGGAAAGAATCAAGTCACATAATCTTTTTGTAAATTTTAGGCCTTCTCATCCATGACCCATTGGATCATATTTTCAAGAAATTATTTTAAATTGATGGGCATATTCTAGTCATCTATGAATTTTGATCCCTCACTTTTATTTTATTTTTTTAAAAAAATTAAAACAAAAACTTTGTTGATAAAACAGGAAAGGAGAACATGTCCGCAACCATAGAACCAGTGCAGGGTTCCAATTTTGGATAACGACAAACCAATAACCAGCTGTCTACGCAGTCCAAATCACTCACCCCTGACAAAAATCAAAAGAACAGAACGCAACGTGTAACTCAAAAACTAACCCCCACCATCCATCAAACATATGCCCAACATTTAAAGCCTCATTATCTCATCCCAAAAACTCGCAACATAAAACCAGATAAACAAAACAGACCTCACGGGACATAACAATCACAACATCAAACTTACTGCAAATCACCAAAGGAATCTGGAAAAGTTGTTACTCATCTCTACACCTCCAAGAACATAAAAAATTCCCATCAACAGGGAGACATCAATAGCTTTTCAAAAAATCACGTCTACAAAAAATTAGATAGCACATCCATATTGTAATAAATACACCAAATAATACAAACAATTTCATTATAATCAAAAACCCATAGTATTAGTACATTTCTTTCAAATAAAAAAAATTAATATACTTAAATGTTATCCCAATTCAATCTTATCTCGAGTATAATAATAATAATAATAATAATAATAAATTACAATTCAAAATCTAAATATAAAAAATTTCCATCAACAGGGAGACATCAACAGCTTTTCAAAAAATCACGTCCACAAGAAATTAGATAGCACATCCAGATTGTAATAAATACACCAAATAATACAAACAATTTCATTATAATCAAAAACCCATAGTATTAGTATATTTTTTTTCAAATAAAAAAAATTAATATACTTAAATATTATCCCAATTCAATCTTATCTCGAGTATAATAATAATAATAATAATAATAAATTACAATTCAAATCTAAATATAAAAAATTCTCATCAACAGGGAATAGCTTTTCAAAAATCACGTCCACAAGAAATTAGATAGCACATCCAGATTGTAATAAATACACCAAATAATACAAACAATTTCATTATAATCAAAAACCCATAGTATTAGTATATTTTTTTTCAAATAAAAAAAATTAATATACTTAAATATTATCCCAATTCAATCTTATCTCGAGTATAATAATAATAATAATAATAATAAATTACAATTCAAATCTAAATATAAAAAATTCCCATCAACAGGGAGACATCAACAGCTTTTCAAAAAATCACGTCCACGAGAAATTAGATAGCACATCCAGATTGTAATAAATACACCAAATAATACAAACAATTTCATTATAATCAAAAACCCATAGTATTAGTATATTTTTTTTCAAATAAAAAAAATTAATATACTTAAATATTATCCCAATTCAATTTTATCTCGAGTATAATAATAATAATAATAATAATAATAAATTACAATTCAAATCTAAATATAAAAAATTCCCATCAACAGGGAATAGCTTTTCAAAAATCACGTCCACAAGAAATTAGATAGCACATCCAGATTATAATAAATACACCAAACAACACAAACAATTCCATTATAATCAAAAACCCATAGTATTAGTACATTTCTTTCAAATAAAAAAAATTAATATACTTAAATATTATCTCAATTCATTCTTATCTTATCTCGAGTATAATAATAATAATAATAAAAATAAAAAAATTACAATTCAAAATCTAAAAGTACTAATTCCTTAATTGAGAAGTGAGTAGCCCTTAAAAAAAATTACAAGTATTCCAAAAAAAAAATTAACAAGTGATTTTAAATTTAAATTTTCAGCTTTAAATACCTTAGTAAAAAACAAGATAAAGATCCTCTTGCTGGTAGTTATTATACCTCTGATCATTCCAGTTGCAGAGTCTGCATTGGGGCCATGGGGGTTGTTCCACGTATTGTACGGACTGATGCCTGGTTTTCAAACAGAGAACCCAGAACCATTTGCAGCAAAAAAAAATTTTCATCTTCTCTCAGAAACAAGAAAGCTCACTTTCACGTGACCAAATTAACCATTTTCACCCTTAGGCGATTCTTGAAATCTTGCTTTGCCGCTGCCAAGGCGTCCCGCTCTTCCTTGAAGGAATAGAGTAAGGGGACGACCCATAAACCCTTTCAAAGTCACATATCTTCTTTCATTCTCGGGTAGCAAGGAGTCGTCCACACGCGCTTGCAGGACAAAAAAATTTTCATCCTTTCCCTTATCGTCCGTTCTTGTCTCAGTCAAGTTTTTCTCAAGGTAATGCCCTTGAGCTTTTGTGGTTTTTGTTTCATTTTTGCTGCCTTCTGATGTATTTTGCTTCATTTTGCCTTCATTTTGCTCTGCTTCTCCAGAAAAGCTAGTTCATTTTTTCATCCATCTACTTTGTCCTGGTCAAATTTTCCTGAAGGTAACGCCGTTAATCTTGTGCGTTTTTGGTTTCATTTTTGCTGCATTCCATATATTTTGCTTTATTTTGCTTTGTTTTGCTCTGCTCCATCTTTTAGAAGATTAGAGGAGCTGTTTGGGATAGATTTTTATTTAACTAGCTTTAAGAGGGGTTTTACCCCTGTACAATTTGCTAAAGAGAACTGCGCAACATAGCTTTTGGCAGCAAAGACTAAACAAGAAAGCCTCATCCAGACAGTGACAATGTGCAACAAAAGATCCTAAGCTTGTTACAAAACAGCTTGAACTTTGACAACTAGAAATCAAAAGTAATTAGAGAGTTAATCAGCTCCAAAATGAACACATGATCCAATCCAATCCAACCCAACATAGGTCAACAAAAACAAAAACTTAGATTCCAGCCTAGAGCATGCTTGATTCAACGATCACAGTTCATTGCAAACTTTTCATACCTGGGCAGCCAAAGTTATCCTTGCATTAAGTTTGGTGTGTTTTGATGTACCATGTTTGTGTAAATTTTTTTTTTTTTGAAATGCAAAGTCTTTCCGCTTTCTACAGTCATGAAATATTGCTACAATAGTTCAACTTTTACATAGGCTCTACCACAACTTTGCTGCATGCTCAACAACACTCTAGCAATAGAAAACTGACTGCAGCAGGGGAGGTGAAACAAAACACAGATACCAGTGACTGAGCATGTCCAAGTGATTCTAATCACCATAAAGAATGACAGCAAATTTTTTTTAAATTAACCATTTATATGTTTTGATACATATTGTAACATGGGACCAATTAGTTTGTATTCCAAAAAAATGAATTGCAATTTGAGATTTATCAATTGGGAACTAAGAAATTTAGGACATGATAAATCTAAGCATACACTGCTTCTTGTTCTCTTACATCATATGGGGGTGGCAGTAAATCTTGTACATTAGCACAGAGATCTTCACGGCCAGATGGCACCCCCGCTATAGGTGAATCCAAGACTGAATCAGGCATTGCCACAAGCCTTTCCTCAAAGAAGGATTTCATTGTCGTGCGATGCTGGAAAGCAGAGTCAGCTTTGCGTTTCCACAGACTATTTCCAGGCTCTGAGTTAAAAAGGTTAAGCAGAGGCTCCGCCACCTCTTGGACATTTGGTCTATTATTTCCATTTCTTCCCAAAACAGAGTCGCCATGTTCTTGATACCGTTCAAGGATCTCGCAGCGTGTAAGACCACTGCTTGGTTGACCATATATTGCAGTATCAACATGTCCCGAAGTCTGCCAAGGGTAGTTGTATGCAGCACGTCCAACCACTACACCATGAGCTCCTTCTCTTAGTGCTGCATTGACCTCAACAACTGCATTGATTATTTATTTCTCCATTAGCTAAATTTGATCTTTTGTAGTGTAGATAATGTCTGGTGGTTCTTCATCACGTCAAGGGGGTTTGAAAGCCCTATTGAAAAAGGTAATTCTATTATGAATTTGAAAATTTTCTTTTAAGTTAGGATATTCACTGTATTTCTCAACTATGCTTTTTATTTTCAGAATTTGGAAGACAATATTAAGAAAGACGGACAAGAGTTTATAAATCACTTGAAAACAAATAGAAATGATGTTCATATTTGGAAGGAGGATGACTTAGAAGAAGAAGAAGCAGAAGCAGAAGCAGCAACAGTGGCAGCAGTAAGTTGTTTATATTTTAAGACTAAATAATTAGATTTATGTTTGTTAAAATTATAATGGGTTATATTTTTTTTAGGAAATGCAACCAGTTACACAGTATCTGGGATTAATAGTAACACCTGTTGCAATGGGAAATTCTCGTGGTTGGAAGTTATCAGAACTAGGTGCTAATATTATAAGGTATGCTATAAATTTTGTCAAGTTTAGTATGTATAATTGTAAAAATATATATTGATAATCTTTTGTTTTATTCTTGAAAGAGGTATTACCACCTCACTGGTTAATGACATGAGTCATCAAGTTATCCGGCCAAATGTTAGCATCAATCAAATTTATGCTAACGATAAGGAGGTTGAGATTAGGGCTGAAGCAATGAGATGTGAAAACAAAAGCAGCTATACGAAGGTATTAATGAATATGATCTGCATCATTCATTGCTTATGTGGTTCTAAGCGGAAGAGCATCCCTTTGGATCTGCAACACATGATGTTTTATTTTACGGACTACAAGCTGTTCTGGTAATGTCTTCTTCATCTTTTAAACTATATTTATCTATCTTTCATATTATTTTTTTTAGCAATTAAATGATTTTACAATTATTTTTTCAGGAATAATAGACGGTTTTTAATAAACCATCCCTGTCTGTGGAACTTCTTTAAGGTTCAACAAGTGATAATGAACTTGCGGACGGCTATGAAAGTAAAGCCAACAGACACTCTGATATTAATAGGACTGACTCCAAATATTGAATGGAAGGATGATATTATAAGAATGTTTGAGAACGAGAGTGGTCAACCTTCGTACCAGCAAGGTGAATTCCTTGGAGCTGCTGAAGCAGTTTTTTATTACCGGACTTACAGTAATACTAGTGCTGGTTTTATAATGTTTCTTGGAGCCCTCTACGTTCATGTTTACGAGCGATGGTCTGAACTAAATAAAGAGAGGCTGATGGGGTCATTTGTGGTTGAGATAGGAAACTTTTTTTATATATTATATCCCACATTTCTATGTCAGCTTGTTTCAAAGCTCTTCTACTACAATGCCTTTAAGGGTTATTTTTAGTTGTATTTTCAAGTTGTTATTAGTAGTTATTAGGATTTGTTTATTTTCAAATATGTTGCTACTCTATTTAGTGTGAAATACTATTATCATGTTAAATATTCAACTTTTATTTCTTCATTTCTATTTTGGATATTTTGAGTGATTGATGTAATAATGTTTTTTTTTTTTTGAAAGTTAGAAGTAATTTAAATTAATCAAATAGTAACCCTGTAATATGCAAAAGGAGGCTCTGACTTGATTTAGAGTCATTGTGGTGAAGTGAATCTGGTATGTCTTCATTTTTTTGTTTACTGTTCTGTGAGATGATTGATGAATCAGCCTTGGACATGTATGGCTTTGCATGTTTGAGAGATTCGATCAATCTGTTTGGAGTAACACGCACTTTGGATCCATCATTCCAGCCTCTTGTAGGCTTTTGCTGAAACATCTGAATAAGATGATTTTTGAATCTTTTTCCTAATTAAGCTCAGATGGGTATTAGCATCACAATCAACTTATTGCATTTGTACTTGTACCACCAGCATAGTTGCAGATGTCTAGCTGCTAAAATGGTTAAGTTAATATCTCTCTCTCCAATCTCATATATAAGAAAATTAAATCTCAATTTATACTGAAATCTCATTGATGATTTAGTAATGCCAACACATGCGACATTATCTAATTTCTTTATCATCAACCTAACACTATATTCAATTGTGGCCTACTAGCCTCATACTTCTATCCATGTACCAAAACGATCCTAATATTTGATTACTGATTTAAGCGTTACATTTTGACCAGGTGAGTTGAGATGTCAAGTGACATAATAATCCAATTATCCTCCCATTCTTTTGGAGCAGAAAAGATTGGAAATTCAGTAAAAAAAGAAAAGCGAGATTGGGTTCTTTAATTTGCCCACAGTAAACTGCGCCTTATAGAAGGAAATGTGGTCCTTACTAACGATTAAAGCCACAAAAAAACAATACTTTTAAACTCAGTTGCTACCAAGATGCCAGCATAGAATCGGCCATAGTCACAATCTTGCAAACAGACGAGCGTTAGTAGGCTTGAACGCCTCAAGAACATGCCAATCACTTAAAAAAGCGTAGTTAAATCTCAATTGTAAATCATGCTTTTAACTTAAAAAAGAAGACAAATAGATTTGGAGTTTTTGATCCTGATTAACTACTAGTTGCATATTATAATCCAATATATTAACTTGACATGCAAGCCCGAAACCTTCCAAGAAATCCGATGACTTGTGGCAGAGAGGATGACCTTTTGCTGTTGGAGTTTGCAATATGAAAGAGAAAGAGAAATATTTGGATATTATTGATATGTCACTCTATCCATGGGGACCTTTGGGCAGGCACAATATTCAGATTTTGGAGTGATGACCATCATCAAGTTGAAGCAAAAACCCCTACTGTAAGTGAGAAAAAACCTAGAAAAAAAAAAAAAAATATATATATATATATATATATATATATATAAATTACTTTCCTGGTTGATCGTAGCAACGAATATACATATATGCATAGTTTGTATTTTTAAAATGGAATTATTAACACT
This sequence comes from Theobroma cacao, assembly GCF_053813885.1. Classification (NCBI taxonomy): domain Eukaryota; kingdom Viridiplantae; phylum Streptophyta; class Magnoliopsida; order Malvales; family Malvaceae; genus Theobroma; species Theobroma cacao. The sequence continues at coordinate 49,538,799 of NC_142647.1, forward strand.
GAGAGCTCTATCTCCTTATCCGATTTTAAAATGATAATATTTCATCAACTCTCAGTTTCATTATGTTTATCATTTATTAATTTTTTTAATCAAACAAACTTAATTTTAATCATTATTTTTTAAAATTTTAACACAAATAAATAGAATGATACAAGGAGGGTATTAATTTGATTAGAGGAATTTTCTTTTCTTGGAATGGATTAGAGAGGAAATCTATGGTTTAGAGTATTCCTTACCTCTAATCATCGCAAGTGTCTTAAGTTTTACAAACAAATTGATTAGGAAAATTGAAATTAGTGATACTTTTGTAGACTGCTTAAAGAAATTAAAATACAATTATTTATTTATAAATTAAAATTCAATTTACAAAAATAAAATTATTTGTAATAATTTAGATTTAATAATAAATTCCGATCAACTAATGGAAAAAACTTCAACACCCTTCCTCGAACCAACACAAATCTTCCTCTTATAACTCAACAAACAAAAAAAAAGCAATTAATGTAAGTTTCGTATCATAAAAATTTAAAAGAAAGATTGTTCCAAACAAAAAAAAAAAGAAATTTAAGAGAAAGAATCCTTTTAAAGTATAACTTGAAATTTGTAAAAATGTACCAGCTCAATAAGTCATTTTGGTAAAAAAAAAAAAAAAGCCAAAACCAATAATTGAAAAAGATAAGAATTCACCTAGCATTTTAAAAAATCAAATTAGAAAATTAAAAAAAAAACTATAAAAAAGTGCGAGCTCATCCTTTAAGTTTGGGTTAATTCGACCTTTCATTTCATACAACTAACAGTACAAATTAAGAACAAAATAAATCTTATTCACAAAAGTTAAAACGAAAACTATCTCCATCAACTTGAAACAAACTGCAAGAATAATTTTCACCTTCATCAACTTATCATTCAATCAATTTTAAAAAACAACAGAAAAATCAAACATAAACAAAACATTTAAATTAAATTGTATATACGTAAAATACGGTAAATACTAAACCTCTCCGCCTTCATTTAAATGAAATCGTATAAAAGTTATCGCCCCCTGTGCATTTTATAATTATACCCTCTTTTTTAGGATTTACAATAATAATATGTTACAACACATGAAAACCCAACAATTTCATTATATCCATTATAATATGAATATATATGAACATTCATCCACACACATATATATAAAGTAAATTTATGTTTTACAAATATATAAAAAATTGAAATTTTTTTACATTATGAAAATGCATATTATAATCACTTGAAAACTTAATCTCTTTTTTGTTTGAGTTTTCCAATTATGAAGAGAATAATAAGTATAAATAGCTATGATTAAATAAAAAAAATGCTTCCCTAACTACCATTCACAATGTATTTACAAAAGTTCAATATAATAGAAGAACAAATACAATTCCTAAAAACCCAAAATTTGCAAGCTCTACTACTTGGAGAATCCTTACCTTGAGAGGTGAAAGAACATCTCCTTTGGTGAATTGGAATTGAAGTAGTGATTTCCCCATTAGCCCTGTTTATTTGCAAAATGAACAGCAGAATAAATTATAAGAAACCCAAAGTTATTAATCTGATGAGAAATGTATTCTATAATATTTCAATGTAATGAAAAAAACAAATATAACACCCATCACTCAACCTCCAAACCCCTTGTACAAAAGTTCGACCCCATTCTTCAACCAAAATTTGATGCAAAGTTGACATTGCCCACCTACCTGCATTGCAAAATTCTGCCCACCAAACTGATTCAGAACCAAAGCAATTGGAATGCAAATTCAAAATATGTAAGAATTAAAGAAAAAATCAAAAAAGGCAGAAAGTTAAAGAAATAAACCTTGAGTCTCGATGATAGGAAGATGAACAAAAATAAGCTCACAAAACAGCTCAAGGATCTTCAGTGCAGCCATCATATTCTCTTCCCTTATTATATGTTCCACCTTAAATGTAGATCCAAGCATAGCATCTTCCTAACTATCAATTACCCTTTTAGTAAATATTAACTATCTTCTAAAAAAGACAAAATTCAAATGATCAAAAACTTATACGCACTTCATCAAGTAATATTTAATAATCAGAAAAAAGCAGGGATATACCAAAATTCGAACAGTAGCTTCTAGACCAGTCTCAAGAAGCTTGGCAATGTCGTCGCGCATTGGCTTTATTTGGATGTCTCCCCTATTTCTCAACAACTTCATCTGCAGAATTGTTAAATTGAGTACAGTTTTATTGCATATTTTCTACTCAAAATTAATCAATCTTTAACATCAATTAAACTAAATCTTCAAAATTCGATCAACTAATAATCACATAAACAAATAATTTTACTACTAAATTAAAATTCAAGTTCAATAATTAAATGAAAAATTACCCTTTAGCGGCTTTAAAGCTCTTGCTGAAGAAAGAATCGAGCATGCACATGATGAAAATGAAGAGATTATAAAGGATTTATTGCGCAACTTATCCTGCAAAATCCATCAACATCAACAAAGGGAATTATTGGGCTTATCATTTCTTATCCTTTATAATTTAGCAGTATATTGAGCGATTAAGAATACAAACTTTGTTAAAACCATGTCCAGCGTCAATTACAAAAGTTGAATAGAGAAGAAAGGATGAGTCAGTGATCTGCATAATAAAAATAGAAAATAAATGATCAATGTTATTGATCTGATTACTTGTACTATCACAATAATAGCAAGGCACATTCCTTCGATAAGCTTTTAGACAGAATGAGGCAATACAGAGTGGAATACACTAAATTAAAGAAAAAAGAGTAAATTAGAGATAAAGATGACAATGTCTTTACTTGGCATAAATAATTCCAAGACCGACATCAATAAACTCACAAAAACAGGTCAAGGATCTCTTGTGCAGCCATCATATTCTCTTCCCTTAGTATATGCTCCACCTGAAATGTAAATCCAAACATTGCCTCTTCATAACTATCAGCTACTTTTTCAGTAAATATGAATTATCTTCTAAAAAAGGTAAAATTCATACGATCAAAAACCTATACGCACTTCATTAAGTAATATTAATAAACAGAAAAAAGTAAAGATATACCTAAATTCGAGCAGTAGCTTCTTGACCAGTCCCAAGAACCTTGGCAATGTCGCAGCACGTTTGCTTTATCTGAATCTCTCTCCTATTTCTCAACAGCTTTATCTGCGGAATTGTTAAATTAAGTAAAGTTTTGTTGCATATTTTCCACCCAAAATTAATCAATCTTTAACATCAATTAAGCTAAATCTCCAAAATTCAATCAACTAATAGATCATTGCAAATAATTGTATTATAAGATCATTGCATGCCCGAATAGACAAATAATTGCCCACCAAGAACTTTAAAACTAAACAAACCAAGAAATAAATCAGTAAATAACATCTACTAAGACATGAGCCGAGCTGGTGATAAAAGATGAGAATAGTTTACATTTTGCAGTTATTAAATCATGAAGATTTCTACACGTAATTGTCAAAATGCTTAAAAGGCCAGCTTATAATAGTAGTTAGTATACAGTTATAAATTCTCTTTAGCATACAATATGGAGGTCAAAATACAAGTTAATGCAAGTAGTAGCATGCGAATCAGAGAACTTAATCAAGAATTATAATTAAGTATTGATCCAGCAAAATATTGCCATGTTCTACAAGAATGTTGCCTTAAAGGGATATATTTCACATGTACTCTGCGCATGCCATTATGATGCCTTTTTCTGACAACTGTTGACCTAAAAGACAAACCCATGCTTTATAACTGCATCAAAAAAAAAAAATCCATGAAACAGATTAAGGATAAATTAGCAAGTATATATCAAAAAAGCAATCACACAACAAAATAGAAGCTTTAATCTTCCAATAAAACTAAAAGGGAGCTATCTGTTGGTACATGAAGAATTTCTATGACATGTCCAAACAAACATTGTCAAAATACAACAAATCACCGACCTAGTTATTCGGGCCCCGCCAGTTACGAAAGCTACCACTAGTTTTGGCCCTTGGCCGTTTTTAGATAAATAAAGATCAAGCTTGCAAACGAAATTTAAGCTTCTGTCCTGTTTGTACACGGAAATTAAAGTTTAATTTCCCATGTCTTGTTTTCCACATAACATATTTGCACAAATTATTCAGTAAGGATTTAAAATACAAAAATAAGGACAAGAAACAGAGGAGTTTCCCTCTTTTCCTTCTACTTCTTGTACTTAATCCTTATCCTTCTTCAAACGACTTCAAACACAGCATCTACAATGATAAATTATCATGCTCACACCATACCAACTAAGAGTTCTGAAACTAAAAACTATAGAAACAACTACAACATAAAGACATAGAAAGTCTCAAGGACAGCAGGATTTCCAAACTTCAAAATCTAAAAGGATCCTGATCATATTAAAGCCTTAAAAGTAAAATCAAGACATTAAAAAGGTATTAAATACCAATAGGGATCCGCCTTTGAACTCCACGAAGAAAAAGTTCAATTACCAAATCCCTCAGAACAAAATAAGCACCTACACTGGCATTAAAATGGATATGAGCACAAATATTAGGAGGAAAGGAAAAATATATGAAGGGGCCAAAAGTGAAAAGCCCTACAAAAAACACAATGACCCAGAGCAAGAAAGGTAGTCACTAGGAAAAAACCTGCTGCTGATAGAAAACCTTTGGCCAACCATCAAAAACATAAGAGACTAAACAGAGATAAAAACCTCAGTCAGCCAAGAAACACAAGAACTACCATCAGCCTGAAAGAGAAAAGCAACACAAACCACATGTGAAAAGGATCGCCAATGAAGACACGCGACCGCTGACAGCAATTGAATAGCAGAAACCAAAAAAAGGAAAAAACTTAGGTGGTCTCTGGTGAGAGAATGGTTAGTTGGTAGAGGAGGGCGCTAACTATTGAAAAAACGGGCAGAGCAAGAACAAAGAGAAAAGCAAAATGTAAAAGAAAAAAAAAACTTAAAAGAGTCCGAAACACCCTCCATCCATCAACCCATTTACAACACCATGTGTCACATTTAAGACCCTGTGAAGGTTAAAATAATTGCACTTTAAATTAAATTAAACTAGAATATGCCCGTGCCTTGCACTCGGGTATAATTAGACATGTTGTAGAATTAGTTCATTTCCTGCAAATTTAAATTTTTATTTAGTGTTTATATCATGGAAATTAAGCAAGTTGCTGCAAAAGAGATTGTATACAAATTTAAACAGATGTGAACACAAAATGAAAACTAGTATTATGGTTTTTCATTAGTTTATACATTCATTTCCACCTTATTAAGAAAAAGGTAGTTCATGTAAGTGACGGTTGTATAAAATATGACCCTGATGAGCCTTTTCTTGAGGCTTGATTATAAAGATTTTCTATGGGACTATATGAGTTATCACGTGTCATAATGTTAACCTAGGCTTTAATTTGGTGGTAAACATTACAAAAAATATGTATTGTAGTTAAGGTAATGCCAGCACTCTGACCATATACAAAAGTCATGTTCAAACTATTCCACAAACCATGCAGCTTTACACAAAAAATATAAGGCCTTCTAATATGTAGCTGGAAATTAAATTTCAAGGTTTCTTATTGACTGCAGGTGGGCAAAAGGATTCAACCTGAGCCATGCTTCTGTTTCTAGGGTCGTTTGGACTACCCCCTGCATTGTGACAAAAGAGTTTAAGTGTTTTTTGCATGTGTATATAGTTTTGAATGCTAAAAGTAAAAAGAATCTCAATGTAATAAACTATATTTCTGAATGTGAGAAGTAATATTTTTCGCAATGTAATCTCTTTTGTAATCATCTGGGTGTAATCTCTTTTGTTTTAGAATAATTTGTGAATAAAGTAAGATTAAAAGTGAATTCAAATGCAATGAAAATGGAATCTAAATTGAATCGAAGAGAGAGAAAACTGATGAAATGAAGATGAGAATGGAAACACAGTAACATGTACATTATGCTATTATGCTAATCAGTTAAATATGGAGAAAGGCTAACATAAAGCGCTCAAAAAGAAAAGAAACAGCACAAAGTACCCTATTTTGTGCCGTGTTGGAGACAACGTTAAGTGGTCCAAGTCAATGTTAGTAAAAGTCATGAGATAATGATTAGTTTGAATGTATTTGCAGATGGGAAAAAATTGAATAAAATTATCGAGTAATATATCAATCATACCTGGTCATTTATTTCTTGATGGGCGATTCTTCTCCTTGACTGGTGCTATCATGTTTCTGAGGTGTGCAATCTAAGAAAAACTCCCTGGCCACTTAAGGGCCAATTAGTGATGGCAGAGGTTGTTCCTGAGGTCGCTAAATTGTTGTTGGAAGTATTGCTGATCCAAAAATGATGCTAGAACTTGGAGTGGTGGGTTGTTGGCCTCCTGAAGTTGGCAATTTCTGTTTTCATTGCTCTTGAGGTCAGATCTATTATGAAAGTCCTTGTTTGGTTGATCAATGCTTTAACAAGTCCAGGCAATGTCATGCAGTGGATAGTTTTACGGCTGCAAGTTTTGTGATTGCCGCCCCAACCAATTTTTCCACCGATTTACCAAAGGCCACCAACTCCATTTATCCAATACTATCCTCTAGAATAAGTTGTATGCAACATCTAAAGCATTTAGATTTAATTGTTGACAGACAGAGATCAATATTTGATAAGCACAAAGAAGTAGTCTATTCTCTATTAGTCCAAAAGTGAAAGTACAGAACATTGTCCAGGAAAAAGAGAAAAAAACATTTCTATAACAAGGAGGCACTTCTTTAAAAATAGGTCAGTTGTAAATTTAAGAAAATACAATGCATAAATAGTAAATTAATAGATACTCTGTTATATATCAATTAAAATAACTTATCCTTTTTCTTGGCAATTAAGTAGTGCAGAAATGGGAAATTTTGTCTTCTGTCTAGACTCTCACAACTTCTCTATAATCCAATATATCTCTAACCTAAGAGTTGAAGTCAATTAAAAAATTTTTGGGTTATGAGTAAATTTCTAGCATTAAAGTGCACAACAATAATGTCCAGATAATCCCCATATTGAAAGTCACAGAAATATTGAAGTTTTTAGTTCCAAGTGAAGAAAATTAATGGATATTTTCCAGCATCTCACTCCATGTGCAAAAAGAAAAATTCAAAATATGTAGTATACTATAAAACAGCTGATTTGCAGGTTTAAGAAAATAAAATGCATAATTACTAAAATAATAGATACTCTGGTACGTATCAATTAAAATAAGTTGTCCTTTTTGTTGGGATCCAAACGGTGTAGAAATGTCAAACTTTGGTTTCTCTCGACAATTTTATTACTTCCCTATAATTTATTATATCTCTACGTTAATAGCTAAAGCCAACTAAGAAGTTTCTAGGTTATCAATAAATTGCCAGCATTGAAGTGAAGAACAATAAGTGACTAAGAATTACTTTTTTTTTATGTTCGTAAATCTTTTAGCTTTTAATATTTTTATCTTGTTGTATCGATTTTGTTTGCGACAAACTTATTGCTGCTGAGGAAGAAACTATTATGAAAATAACAATAATAATAATAAATTGCATAAAAATAAGTAAAGAGTCTAGCAAAACTTAAAAAGAAAACAAATAAAGGAAGGAAAGCAAAAATGAAAACAGACAAATAAAAAAAGGGAAATAATTCAGTGCACTTTACAGACACACTCACTGCCTGCCTCAATGTCAAGCCACAAATAACTGCAGAAGAAAACAATAGACATACATTTATGGCAATTCAAGCCTTGATGAAATCAATGTTAAAAGCTTCATGCATTAAAGAGATCATATAAGCAAGAGCTTAGCTCAATCTCACCTTCATATGCTGCCATACCCAAAAAATAGGTCTTGTCTAGCATACAATTCCACTCATCACGTGACCTAGCTAAGCATTGTTCATACAGGATGGGTTCTACTCTTTTCTTCCTATAAAAAAAAAAAACTGATGCAGCCTTTCAATGAAGATATGATTTTCTAATCCCATGAAAAGTTTTTTTAATTTTATTATAAATTAGAATAATATTTTAGAAATTCATAGATTAACAAATATAAGTAATTAATTATATTATCATCATTGTTAGTAAATTATTATAGTAGAATGTATAAAGACTACAAAGCTGGCAGTAATGTTTCAACTCTTAAAAGCTCCAAAGTCAAAAAACAAAATTTCCTGTTTTAGCTTAGCCATGTCAAACAAACCTTCATGTCTTAGAAACTTGAATAGATAAATTTAAAAAAGAGGTACAAAGCCTAACACAAAATTGACACAATAAACTATATCGATAAACAAAAAAATAAAGAAATAAATAAATTAAAAAATAAAATGGGGTAGGTTACGACCAATAGATTCACCGTGCTCAAAAAGGAGTTTTGTTGCTTTAAACATCATAATTCCCTAAGCTTGACTTTCAACATGATTAGTGCATTATTAGAATAAACCACATCACAACCAAGGTCAATTCTAGATAACTCAAACAATAACTTATGAGAACTAACTCTAAGCTGATATGGTAAAAATAATCTGCAAAGCTGGAATTCTGCATATTACAGAATCACTGGATAGAATTAGATATTTCAAGCACTGGAAAGGTTGCCTTTAGTTAGATAGTATCCTATATTTTAGTAACATACCTGCTAATATTCACTGACAGTATTTAGACCCACGATAAGAAGATCTAAATCTCTTGATAACAATTTTTAAACCATGTTTTTGGGCTACTAAAACCAAACTTCCAAATTGGAAAGCTGGGAAAAAAAATAAAATTTGAATGTCAGTGGTACATAGCACCCAATATTGAATAAAAAACCAAAAAACATAGCACCCAAGAATAAATAACAAACAACATGAGAGAAAAAAAATAGATGAAAAAAATAAAGAAAAACAAAGAAAAAAAGATGGAGAAGAAAGGAAAAAATCCATCTTAACCACGAATGGCAATTTTCTACTTCTATAAACTCATAGCATGTGACTCTGGATACAGTTAGACACATATAGAAAAAGACAGGCAAAAAGGAAATGGAAAAAAGAAAACAAAGAAATAGATATTAGTAAACTTACACCAGTGCGCATTTGATTCAAGGCCCATTGCTTTTCACCGTTAAATAGTGGCCGAACCCTTGTGCAGCCAACATTGCATAAATTGAATCAGCGAAAAACACGATTGGAGACAACAAACAGATAAACAAATAAACAACTGCACGTTGGGTAAAAGAGCATGCTGAACAAAACAAATGCTCCAAAAAAATAAAAAGGATAGTCTTCCAACAGAGTATCAATAATAACTATGCAAGTGAAATTACAAGAGTAAGATAACAACTAAGATATTTTACATTTTACCTTTGCATCTGTTCAGTAGGCTTGACACATGGACGTAAACCATGGCTAGAAGGAGCATCCCAAAGTTCTTCATCAGCTATCTGAAAAAGTGAAGAAGTTATCATAAAGGCAATTTACCCTTGAATTCCTTGTAAAAAGACCATGACCCGTTTCTTCAAAAGCCTTAAATATAACACCCATTAACAGAAAGAGGAGAATATTGACGCTATACCTGTAGAAGTTGAGATTGGGATTGGGAGTGGGATTCGTAAAGAGATGTGTTGGTCTTTCACAATGTCGCCAGTGTTAAGAGGAAAATACAGATTGCAAAAGCGAAGAGGAAGATTATGTAAAGAGATCAAAACCCTTGACCCCTCACCTCCACGTCCACCGTTGCAGCCCACCTTCGCTGCTCACGGTAGCAAAGAGAGAAAAGAGGAGAGAGAGATTAACAAAAGAGAGAAAGAAAACAAAGGGAAATAAAGAGAGAATTGAATGTAAAAAAAAAGAGCAAAAAGTACAAAAAGAGGCCAAAGGAGATATTTCTTGAAGGGTGTTTGCACATAAAAATGAAAAGAATGGGTTGGTCGTGCTGCCCTGCACGGGAAGAAAAGACTTTACAGGAAGAAAAGATTGCAGCACGGGATTTGGCGAAAAGATGCCCTCGGAGGCAATTTCTATCGGGAGTGCCTAAAGGTCCCTCTGTCCTAACCTCTGTCCATGTGGCACACAAAGAGAGTCAAAACGTGCCACTCAAAGAGAACAAATACGTGATCAAAGGTGGAGGTCTTTTTACGGCCCTTTGTGTAGCATTTGTCGATCACTGTTTCTTTTTTTGTCTGCTTCCCCAGAAGGGAGAAAGTTGTGCATTAATTATGGCACTCCACAGCATTCTACAATATAAAACTAATCAATGATTCCATTTAAAGAGCAAATAATTAACTTTTAATAAGCAAAAATAAGAGTATTTTTTTCTAAAGTTAAATGCCACATCAATTCTCCATCAGAAAGTGTTCACTTTTTAGGTGACTTTCCTGCCAGTACTGAAAATGTCTAGATTATGCATAGCAACTACAACTGTGATTATCTTTATCTAATTTCTTAGTACTTCTGATTAGTGATGATGCAAAGGTTTGGGTCTTTTAATTTGTTTGGTAACCTGCAACTGTACATTACAAGGAGCACATAACAAGCCAACCACCAAAACCAAGTTTTAAGAGAATAGAAAACAATGGGTTAATCTTTATCCCTCGAAGCCCCCTAACCACGAATTCCAGAGGGTATAAAACCCTCTTGGTAATTGTTTTAATGCTCTATTTTGATCCATCATTCTATAATATTCAACAACAACTTTGGTAAGATGATTATTACTCCAAGTCAAATACTTTGATGTAATTGACAATCAAACTTTTTAAACTAAAGTTTATTTTGTGGACAACTAAAAGATTATTCTGGATAAGAAAAGAAAAATGGTAGATTAAAATAATGGATTAAATTTTTGAGAAAAAAAATTAATAGATATGTTCTTCACAAATTACACTTTTTGGGTAAGATCGTACTAGCAAAAATGCATTGGATTTCATTAAAATTTTGTAATGAAGCAGGTTTGAACGAAAATAATACTCTAGTGGGTGACTTTCTAAATTTTCGTATTTCACCTCTTTGACGCTTTGCTTGACAAAAGCGTACACACAGGGCCACTAGGGTCCAAAATATGGACGCAAAGTCCAATTACCTTGATTTGAGATAACAATGGTTTCTCAATTATTTCGTCATAGAGATGACATTGGGTACTTTACTCTGTTACGTAGGATTAGGATATTTTACAATCAAAGTTTGAAACGAATTTAGATAGTAATTTTATTACTTGTTTTGGGTTTGGACAAGGTTCGAGTACTACCCTGTGGATACTATATAATTGAACTCGATTATGTTTTTTTTTTAATTTCATATAATTAAAGACAAAAGTTATATTTTTAATTAAATTAATTCATAAAATTACAATTATTAATTAATTTATAATGTCTTGTAATACATATACTTTATATATTGTGTTAATTTTTAAAGAATATAATTACTATTATATATAGTTTTGCTATATATTCTTTAAATATAAACATATCACTTTTTATTTTATATTAACATTACAAAAATTATAACTTATAAAATTATTAATTATAATATACATACATTTATTTATATATACTTACAATAAATATACTTAAAGAGAAGTTGTGAGATTATAATAGTTTTAAAATGTAATTGTCTTTATATATATATATATATATATATATATATATAGTGGAAAAAATAAAGCTCACTACATCATTCTAGACCAGGAAATACTCACACTATCTGCAAGTAAAATTACACTAATACTAGGTGGTGGAGAATCCATAATATGTAATCCTAAGAGAAGATTCTCATGGTGAGTGACCATCCAATCCGCACATCGATTTGCTTCACGATGGATGTGAGTTAAGGTACAATTCCAAGACCATTGAAATAGCTCCCTGATACACTTGAGTAGACTTGCATTCTGTTCCGGTTACAAACTTTGGTTAGAAATTTTTTGGACAGCATTTTAAATTTTGTGTAATTAAGGACAAATCCATATAGTTAATTAAACTTGTAAGTTGTAATGTTGTTTAAATTGTTTTTTGGATATTTGTTTTTAGTTATTTAAGTTGATATTTATTTTTGATTATTTAAATTTAAATTTTATTGTTTGTGCACTTTCCTAAATTTAATTATTACTGAACTATATAGAATATGGATAGACCTGGCAATTTTAGACACAATACGTTAACACGATATGAGAAGACACGAGGTTAAACGTGTTTCATGTCTAATCGTGTTTGACACGTTTAAAACACAAAAATTTTTGTGTCTTAACGTGTTAGACACGAGTAACACGTTTAATTAATCATGTTATCTTGTTTAAATTGATAAACGCATTTAATCGTGTTATCGTGTTTAAACGTGTATACATGACATATTTGTCAACCAGTTAAAAATGAATAATCATTTTACTTAAATAATTTTAAACAATTATGTTAATAAGATTTTTAAATTTTATAAAGACAATAATGTAATTATGTCATGCCCAATCTTAATTTTAAATATTATTTTGTTATATTTGATGTTTTTGTTAATTTGTTTTGTTATAATTGTTTTTATAATTATTGATTTTAAATTTAAATAATACAATTATATTTAATTATAAATATTTTTATTTAATCGTGTTATACGTGTTAATCGTATTATTAATCGTGTCGTGTCATATATTGACACGTTTAACAAACGTGTCTAAACGTGTCATATCGTGTTATACGGTTATTAAATATATACGTGTACGTGTTTCAGATTTAAGACACAAAAAGTATTTGAATCGTGTTCGTGTTTAACCTTAATGTGTTTTGTGTCTAATCCTATCCGACACGTTTAAGACACGAAAACACGAATTATCAGATCCAAATACGGATGAGAAATATTATTATATATGGATACAAATTTAATTTCAACTAATTGGGTACTCATGAAGAGTATTTTAATAATTTTTTTTTACATAATCGGGGTTTTAAATGGGTTCAGGTAATTATTAAGTAATGGGTATGTATTAAGATTCAGATTATGGTATTAAAGTTTTAAAATATTAATTATAAAACGAAAACGTGAGTCTAAATTTTGGCGACGAAGGACTCTCTGGAGAAGAAAAGCACGCCTTCTTTACTGGACGACAGATCCCATAAAAAGGTGCGTTTGAGGGAAGAGGATGCGACGGATCTGGGGAAGAAGCCAATGATAACCATGCACAATAACCCCTCGTTTAGAGATGCATTGATGAACTCGGCAGGAGATTCTCTTTTATCATAAGGTGACTTATTCTCTGATGAGGATATGGTGCTTGAACGAACTGATCTTTCCGAAAACGAGGAGGAAAACAGGGAAGATCTGGAAGACGACAGGGGGGATTTTTGAGAAAAGATAGTTGATGGGTTTCCTGCGTTAGAAATATCGGACAAGAAATACGACGAACTTGTCAAACGATGGAGCAGAGCAATTATTGTTAGAATGCTGGGGAGATCAATATCTTACAGATTGCTGTGTGACCAAATCGTCTTATTGTGGAATCCTAAAGGCAAATATTCAGTAGTTGATTTAGATGATGATTGTTTTTTGGTGAAATTCTCGGAGGAAAGGGACTATTTGAGGGCTCTTTTAGATGGTCCTTGGGTGATACAAGGTAGCTACTTGCTTGTTCAACCATGGACACCGAATTATGTAAAGGGTACAAATGATCTGACTGCAGTGGCAGCTTGGGTTAGATTCCCAGGGATGCCGCTCCATTTATACCACAAATCAGTGCTGAGGTGACTGGCATCTCTTTTAGGCCGTCTATTGAAAATTGACTATAACACCTGCTTGGAAAAGAGAAGAAAGTTTTCAAGAATTGCAGTGGAGTTGGATTTAACAAAGCCACTAGTACCGCTAGTCTACGTGAAAGGAAGAAGGCAGCAGGTTGAATATGAGGGTCTGCCTAGAATTTGTTATACATGTGGAATGGATGGACATGTCAAAGAATAATGCCACCATAAAGAAGCTACTCGATTAGCTAACACAAATGAAAAAGGACAAACAAATGAACAGCAGCATGAGGCTTCACCGTATGGCCCTTGGATGTTGGTTAGTAGGAAAAAGCCAAGAGGTTATGATGGGAGGAACAAAATGGCATCAATGGCAAACAACCATGTCAAGGATGGCTCTAGATTTACAATACTGCAGCATGAGCCCAATGACGAATCAACTACGTAGGTGGATACCCAAGAAATTGATATGATTCTTGGAAAGGACAGAACAGGGCATACTGCAATGAATGAAATTATTACCAGTAGGAAAGCGGACATGGAGGTTCAGAAAAAACACTATGACCAGCACTGTGACGGAACAGCCCAATGAGGTATCATTTGAGGAAAAAAGCGTTTATGAGAGTGTAGTGGAGGATTGGAAAACTCAAATAGTTTCAAATGAAGTTAGTGGCGAACAGAAACAAGTAGACCGTGAGGTCCATGAGGGGGTACTTGACCCCGTTAAAACATTCAGTTGTTGTACTAAGCGAGAGAGGTATAGACAGTAGCACTACTACTAGGTCGGTAAAACCACTAACTGGAGAAGAAAGTGCAGTTGAGAGAGTCAGAGGCATAAAGATAGCGAAGAAGGAAGAAAAGTCACTTGATAAGATGGGTAGTGTTCACCCACAGATAATTTCACTCAAAAAGAAAGCAAGAGCAAAGGGAGTAATAACCTCAACTTCTACGAATATGCTAAGTAAACTAGTGACAGATGAGGCCTTTGGGTCAACGAGGGGAGACTTGGCTGTTCAAACTATGATGAATGGAAAGATGGGAGAGGGCAATAATGAGAGTTCTTTGAACTCTTAACTCATCAGTTATTTTTTATTATTTTATTATGAGCCAAAAAGTTTTTATGTGGAATTGTCAAGGTGTAGGAAATAATGATTTTGTTGCAGTAATGAAAGATTGGATTGCACAATACAGATTTTCAATCTTAGTGCTAGTGGAACCTCGAGTGAATAGAGGAATGGCTGGTAGAATAATCAGTCGTCTACGATTTGCCATATCTCATAGAGTGGAAGCAATTGGTTTTGTTGGAGGGATTTGGATTCTTTGGCAGGATGATGTACAAGTTTCAGTGATTCGCAATCACTGGCAGTGTGTTCATATGTCAATTGAGTATCCTGCGAGATCCACTTGGATTTTGTCAGCAATATATGGTAGTCCCAACAAAGCAGTCAGACGTGATTTATGGGAGGAATTATCTATTTTTGCTAGGGGAATTGAAACACCATGGATGCTAATAGGCAATTTTAATGCTTTTTTCGTTGAGCATGAGAAGGCAAGAGGTTCTTTGACAGGAAGCCGACCCTGTACCCAATTTTAAAAATTTATAGCTAATTTTGAATTATTGGATTTGGGTTATAAGGGACCAAAATTCACTTGGCAAAGAGGGTTGGTGGTAGAAAGGATTGATAGGGCCATCTGTAATGTCGGATGGAGGCTTCTATTTCAGGAGGTGGTAGTTCATCATTTACTTAGGGTGTAATCTGATCATCGACCTCTTATTGTAGTGTTAGATGAACATTATGATTGTCAATCATCACCTGTCGGTCACTTTCAGTCTGCATGGTTGACTCCTGAGGGCTTTGGGAGTTTTGTTTAGCAGGCATGGGACAATTCGGATAATCTAGTTGCAGATATAGCAAACTTTACCAATAGGGCTCGCCAACGGAATAGGAGAGTCTTTGGGAATATTTTTCACAAAAAAAGGAATTTATTGAGGCATTTAGGTGGTGTTGAAAAAGCATTGGAACATCGTCAATCTCCACATCTTTGAGAGTTGGAGAATAATCTGAGAATTGAATATATAAAAGTCACTAAATAGGAGGAGGCTTTTTGGATGCAGAAAGCGAAAACTGATTGGATTAAGTTTGGGGATGCAAATACCAAGTATTTTCATGTTCGGGTGGCTCGACGAAAAAATAAACTAAAGATAGTGAGGCTAAAAGATGAGCATGGGAATTGGTGTTAGGATCAGTCGACACTTCAATCACAAGCAGTTGCATTTTTTCAGAAGCTGTATTCGAAAGATATTGGGCCACTGCCATCCCATCCTATCAAAGGTGCATTTCCTACACTTTGTGATGAGGACTATTTAAGGCTAGTAAGACCAGTAGAAAGTACAGAGGTGTATGATGCATTATTTGAAATGAAGCCTCTGAAAGCTCTCGGGTTAGATGGACTACGTGCGTTATTTTTTCAATCTCAATGGGCAACAGTTGGCCAGAGTCTAGTCCAGTATGTATCACATGTTATGGAGGGTAGGGATATTGGTGATAATATATGCAGCTCACTTATTGTTTTAATCCCCAAAATATCTACCCCATAAACTATTTCTCATTTTCGCCCCATCAGTTTACTTCCTGTTGCATTTAAAGTGCTAATGAAAGTTATTACTAATAGACTTAAATCAGTGATTAATTTTTTAGTGGCAGAACCACAGGCAAGCTTTATACCAGGAAGACAAATTGTGGATAACAACATGCACGAATATGGACTTGATATGGGAAATAAAAGGCTTTTCGCAGAACGAATGGGAGGTACAACTAGTGCACATCTACCGTGAGGGTAACATGGTGGCGGATTTCATGGCCAATTATGGTTTTGATTCAGTAAATTCTTATGTTCTTTTTGAGTACCCTCCTCCTGGAGCGAGAAAATTTTTAATGTATAATATGTTGGGAGTGTGTATTCCACGAATAATCTCAGTTTAATAAAAGAACTAGCTTTCTCAAAAAAAAAATTTAAAAATATTCAGATGCTTGTAAGGTTCGAATATCTCATTCAATAATCATGGTTGGGTTCAGGTATCTCAAAATTAGAGATTACTTTACTCATTGACATCTCTATTCCTTGAGCATAGTAGCCCATTGAACCACTAGTCTGTTTGGTAATCGAAAAATAATTTATGAAATTTTTTTCGTGTTAAATATTTTACAAAAAAGATTAATATTTATGTTATTTTGATAAACTATTGAAAACATTTTTTATTATTTGGATTAAAATGCATTCTTTAAAAATATTATATAATCATTTTCCTTCACTCTGATTTTTTTATAAAATTTTTTCTAACAAAATTTTAATCAACTATATTTTTAATACAATAGACATTCAAGAAAAAGATTTTAAATATATATAAATATCTATAACAAAAAAAATTAAATCAAATCAAATAGTCTGACAAGCCAGGTACAAGATGCATAGTTTAATTTAAACTCTTGTATTGAAGCATACATTTAAATAAGATTTTTTCAACCCCGCTAAATATTTATCTCTTTCGTAATAACTTAAAAAGGTTCGGTACAGCTGGCACTATATCATCCGTTCAATAGTTAACCGGGCGATCGGGCGGACAAGGATTTCTCCTATTTAAAATCTGTATATCTATCTATATCTATAAAAGGGGACAGAGATCGGCTAGGGATTTCTGTTCATCAATTCAGGAATTGAGGGTTTGAAACAATGTCAGATTTTCCATGCTTTCAGATTGCACAGCCTCTAAGTCTAGAGCATTTGAATGAGCCTTTAGAGGTTATTGATTATGATTCAGTTTTTGACGATGATTTTTATTCTCAGCTCGCTCAGATTGAGCCGGTTCCTGAGAAACCCATCCAATGCAATCCGGCATCCATGGGGCCTTTACTAGTCGAGAAATTACCGAGCGATGCGTGGGACAAGTGGTGCAAGGACGGTGTTGTGTGCTTCGCTATGGGAGGAAACGACATACTGAAGGTCTACTTCGCGGATCCAAGGGGTGCCTCGGTCTACCACGTTACTGATTTCGATTTCGTGAAATTCCACGTCCCGCGATTTGATAACAAGGTCGGTTGCACCCTGTCGGGGTCCAAGCTCTACATGATCGGCGGCCGCCCTCGTTATCGTGATGGTTTCACCGACGTCTACTTTTGCGATGTGGCAACTCAGCCGCAGCTGCCCGATGGAGGTTATGAATGGAAGCCTGGTCCTGCTCTGAATAGTTACAAGCCTCAGCCTTTCGTTTTCTCTCTTGCGGGTAACATCTACGTGCTTTCCACAGGCGTTGAAGGCCGTAAATCTTCTTCCCCTTTCGAGGTCCTGAAATCTAATAGCAGCAGCTGGGAAGTGCTCCCTCCTCCTCCGTCTGCTTTATGGAGTCAAAAATACTGCATAGTCAGGTCCTCTATCATTGATGGTAAGAAGATCGTTGTGCGTGGCATGGATTATATCTTTTATATTTATGATGCCGCGGACAATCAATGGACCACAATGCAATATACCCATGGTCATCTCCTTAATTGGACCGGTGACTACTGCCTCCATGTACAGGACAATGGTTTCTTGGTAACCGGACCAGGCCATCCCTTTGTTATTAATTTTGGGTCTCAATCTTTTGAAACCTTTCCAGTAGATGCTCCAAATTCTGAAGAGTATTCTAAGGCACATGATTTAGATAAAGATTTTCAAACCTGTCAATGGAATTTATTCCATTTAAAGGACAAAAAGTTCTTTTTCGTTGTCTTATGCGCTGATTATATAAATTATAAATCTTATGCCCGGCTTGGCACTTTTGATATGGTTGATGACTTTGGATCTGACGTGTCCAAGCATTCAAAGATGGCTGGATACGGCAATGAATCTGATGCCAAGCGTTTCAAGATGGCTGGATACAGTGTTACTAATTTGAAATTCAAGTGTATTGATTTAGCAGATGGTGTACGTTTACTGCCTTATATAGTCTCCTGTAAAATGTAAGCTCTTTTAGTCAATTACGTCTTTACATTATATATATATATATATATATATATATATATATATATATATATATATATGTTGCATTTCTTTTAATATATTTGTTGTAATCTTGCAGAGGGGCGTTTTCTTTATGCTGAATTGTTGTCACTGACTGGAACAGCGAGTATGTGACTTATGCTCACTACGATCTCAATTATGTTTTCTTTGTTTTTTTGTTTAAGGATTCATTAGCAAATGTCGCTTATGCAATTATAGCATGTGTTTTTTTATTCTAATAGTATGTTATCTATGAAGCTAATATTAGCATAGCATTATATAGTATATTCGCAAGAGTCTATTGTGGCAGACAGTTAATAAAGCTTTTCTACTTCAAGCTATCTTGGTGTCCACTGCTGGTGATTGGACTTCTTAGACGAGGAAGTTCGCTAATCTCAGTTGTCTCAAATCTTTTTGAGCAATTTCAGAGAGTTACCAGTGTGTATATGTAATCTCGTATGCTAACTTCTCCTTCACTGCACACACTTACCTCTTTTTGTTGCCGCTTGTAGGGTGTTTGGTTGAGGGGAATGAAATAGCCATTCCCCTCATATTCTTATTACCTATCAAATCTTGCACTTGGTTCATGGAATGGCCATTTCAAGCTGGAATAGGCATTACTGAGGTCACCGGTAGTGGTGGTGTTTTTGGGATTTTTTTTCCTTGTTGTTTCAGTTTCTGGGTATAATTGAAGAAAAAAGATGGAATGGAGTGAATGATTTATTGTGTACGATCAAGAAAAAATAGAAAATGACTTGCAATCAATATGACGCCGAATTTGCTTCTTTAATATACTGCTTCACTTTAGAGTTTGAGAAGTAAATGTGAAATGTTGGTCCTTTTATGCATTTTGATGTGAAAAGAGAGCAAACGCAATTTGGCAATTGGTTTTATGAGGTGGGATTTGAAATTGCCTTTGATAACCGCTTGATGACCTTGTTTAATTGCATCATGTATAAGGCCCAGTGGGTTGCCATATATATCTGCTGCAAAGCCCTCAACTCTATATCGTACACACCCTTGTTTCTGTCATATCTCTGTTTGTTTACTGAAAATAATGTTGATTCATGTGGAGATGTCTTTGTTCTTTTCACTAGCTACCTTACATCTGATTATTTGTAGAATGAACATAAAACGGATAAATTTGGTTGGATTTATTTACTAATTGAGTTTCTATTCCAGATGGGATTGCTAATAGTTATTTAAGTGTAGCCAAAACCGTCATGTATTATCCTGTTTCTGCTTGATTATTTGAAATTTAGATTTTGCAAAGAAAATGCCTACATATAGTCCAAATTGGTTGTACTGAGTTCAATACGTTCACTTTCGAGCACATTTTTAGTAGCATGTCATCTTGTTATGTTGCCGATGCATGATTAAAAGAAAATTTGATTTCGTTTTATTTCATTGGAAGTTTGGCATGCTGATCGTTGATTGAAGTAACTCAAACTATTTGTTAAATAACCTGATTCAGGATTGAGCTTGCTAGTAAAGTTGAATGAGTTGCAACTTTGTTCCTGCTTCTTAGCTGGAGGCTACACTTGCGAAGTGGGCAGATCTTTTGGAGTTGTGTTCCTGGAACGTGACTGGGTTTATCTGCAGTATCTAGTAAGAGGTACGACATGTCTTGTAACCAAAAAGAAGATGTAGGACATAGCAACTGTCTTCCGTTTCTGTGTACATGCCCTCTAATTGTGTTTTAAGTGCTGTGCTGTGTTATGTTTCTGATGGGGATGTGGTTTATGAACTGCTTTTTCAGTTCTTTGGGTTTGGATCTCTGGTTACTTTGTTCATGATGTCCTGGTGCTTGCTTTTTGGGCTCTCAGCTGGAGCCTGGTAATGTATGTAGGTTGTTTATTTTGGTTCAAGTGCTATTGATAAACGATGTAGGCAAAGCACAATCTGACTTTGTAACTAAAAAAAATGTTGGATTTGGTTGAAACCTGATTCAAGTTCTGTTAGCAATTGCTTTTAATAGAATTTGGTATTGAATGTTTGAACTTAGAGAAGCGGAGAGACAGAAATATACGAAGGGGAGAAAAAAAAAATAAAGAATATTATTTTCGTATTATTTAAAGATAATAAAGGATATCATTTGTCTCTTAATATAAAATATTATTTAATTACAATGAAAGGTATTTTTATCTTCTAATACAAAATATTATTAAGTTATAATAAAAAAATATTTTTTTATTTGTGACTGAAATATTATTTAATTATAGTGAAAGGTATTCTCGTCACTTGTTATTTGAGTACATATTTTTATCTTTTGGCAAAATAAACTCCTAAACTTTAAGAAAGAATATTTTTGTCATTTATCGCTTATTCTTTGATCATTCTTAAAATTATTTGTTGTCAATTAAACGGTGGAAAAAAAACCCAATAGCAATTTCTATTTTATTATATTTTGATGAATTAAATTGTATATTAATCATTTCCTTATTTTAATCTTAAGAAATAGTTATTTTATTTCTCATTTATTTCATTTCGCGAATTAAACAGATAAATTCTCATCTTAGATCTCGTTACGGGGTGATTAATTGCTTTCGGGTCAACCGAAATTTATTATTGAGTTTAAATTATTACAAATAACTTCATTTTTATAAATTGAATAATAACTTCCTTATAAATAAATAGCTTCATTTAGAGGCACTGACTTGTCATTGTGCTGAAGTGAATCCGGTATGTCTTCATTTTTTCTTGACTGCTGTGTGAGATTATTGATGAATCAGCGTGGACATGAATGGCTTTACACGTGTTTGAGAGATTCGATCAGTCTGTTTGGAGTAACACACACTTTGGATCCATCATTCCAGTCTGTTGTAGGCTTTTGCTGAAACATCTGAATAAGATGATTTTTGAATCTTTTTCCTAATTAAGCTCAGATGAATATCAGCATCACAATCAACGTATTGTATTTGTATTTGTACTTGTACCACCAGCATAGTTGCAGATGTCTAGCTACTAAAAGGGTTGAGTCTCTCTCCCTCCAATCTCATATATGAAAATTAAATCTCAATTTATGCAGTAATCTCATTTGATGCTTTAGTAATGTCAACACGTGCGACACTATCTAATTTCTTTATCATCAAGCTAACACTATATTCAATTGTAGCCTAGTGGCCTCATACTTGATTACATGTGCCAAAACGATCCAAATATTTGATTACTGATTTAAGCATTCTATTTTGACCAGGCGAGCTGAGATGTCAAGTGACATAATAATCCAATTATCCTCCAATTCTTTTGGAATAGAAAAGATTGGAAATTTAGTAAAAAAGACAAAAAAGGAAATTGGGTTCTTTAATTCGCCCATATTAAACTGTGTCTTATAAGAGGAAATTGGGTTATAATCCAATATATTAACTTGACATGCAAGCCTGAAACCTGCCAATGACTTCTTGCAGAGAAGGTGAGCTTTTTGCTGTTGGAGTTTGCAATATGAAAGAGAAATATTTGGATATTATTGACATATCACTCTATCCCTAGGCAGCTTCAGGCAGGCACAGTATTCAGATTTTGGAGTGATCAACATCATCAAGTTGAAGCAAAAAACCCCAAGTATAAGTGAGAAAGAACCAAGAAAAATAAAAAATAAATTACTTTCCTGGTTGATAATAGCAACCAACGTACAGTGTTTTCAAAATGGAATTATTAACAATGAGAGCTCTATCTCCTTATCCGATTATAAAATGATAATATTTCATTCTATTTGTCATTTATTAATTTTTTTGAATAAAACACACTTAACTTTAATCATTATCTTTTAAAATTTTAACAAAAATAAATAAAACGATACAAAGAGAGTATCAAATTGATTAGAGAGGATTTTTATTTTTTTGGAATGGATTAGAGAGGAAATCTTTAGTTTAGAATATTCCTTACCTCAAATCCTTGTGTGGGTGTATAAAATATTATAAACAAATTGAATAGAAAAATTGAAGTTAGTGATATTTTTGTTGATTGTTTAAAAAAATTAAAGCGAAGTTATTTACTTATACTGAAGTTAATATTCAATTTATAAAAGTGAAATTATTTATAATAATTTAGACTCAATAATAGATTTCGGTTGGCCTGAAAGGAAAGATTTCAACACCCTTGCTTGAACCAAGACAAATCTTTTATTTATTAGTTACATAAAAAATATAAACCAAATACTAAATAATTACATTAAACAACTACAAATAGCCCAACACACAATACAAAGATAGGACCTATACCTGTTCCAGGCCAGACAGACCCAAACTAAGCGGCTAACAAAGGAGAAGCCCACTCGCTAAGGCTCCACAACAAAAGTCCAACAATGGTACACGGGCTTGGCTTGCTTCCTAATCCTAAATTCAATGTTTGGTGTGGTAGAAAGGTTCTCCAAAGTGGCACCACTTAAACGACACCTTAAAAAAAAAAATAAAAAATTCTCTTTCTTCACCTTTTTTCCTTCAGCACAGCGCCTCTCCAAACATCTCCTCTCCTTTTTTTTTTTTTTCCAAAAGAGACACTTCTCTTTATTTTTTAAATAAAGAAACTCTTTCTTTTTTTTCTCTTCAGCTAAAACCACCTCCTTTGTTGTTTTGTTTTATTAGGGTTTTTATAGGTGTTATTTAGAATCTTCAATTTAATTGTAAATCCCTTCGAATTAGTTTTATTTGGTTTGATTTTGTTTTGTTTGAAATCAATTTTATGAATTTTGTAGAGAAATTTTAGAAATTTGGCGGATAGAGGTATTTAGGGATTTAGGAGAGGAAGGAAAGGTTGACTACCATGGCAGCCGACCTTGCTTCTTTCCTTCTCTTCTTCTTCCTTTTTTTTTTTTAACTATTATTGTTAATTAGTATTTTTTTGTGGGCTTGTTAACCTGTGGCCCTAAATAGCTTTCCATGAAAATTAGACTTGTATCCCAATTAATGAATTGAGTCATAGACCTACTAAATATTTAATCCCACAAAAATAAAATGAAATTAACAGACAAAAGAATGAAAATTATAAAATAAGCAAACAAATAAATGTGGATTTCAAAAAGCATACGATAGTGTTGTAGATACTCATTTAATAAAAATAACAATAAATAAATCTAATAAGAATAAAAAAAGAAGAAGAATCTGGAGACCTGGCCTCCAAAGTCAACAAAAATGGAGCATTAAATGCTTCTTCGGCAGCCGAGATTTGGCAACTCAGCCGCAGCTGCCCGATGGAGGTTATGAATGGAAGCCTGGCCCTTTTCTGAATAGTTACAAGCCTGCGCCTTTCGTCTTCTCTCTTGCGGGTAACGTCTATGTGCTTTCCACAGGCGTTGAAGACCCTAAATCTTCCCCTTTCGAGGTGCTGAAATCTAATAGCAGCAGCTGGGAAGTGCTCCCTCCTCCTCCGTCTGCTTTATGGAGTCAAAAACACTGCATAGTCGGGTCCTCTATCATTGATGGTAAGAAGATCGTTGTGCGTGGCATGGATTATATCTTTTATATTTATGATGCCACGGACAATCAATGGACCACAATGCAATATCCCTATGATCATCTGCTTAATAGGACCGGTGACTACTGCCTCCATGTACAGGACAATGGTTTCTTGGTAACCGGACCGGGCCATCCTTTTGTGATTAATTGTGGGTCTCAATCTTTTGAAACCTTTCCAGTAGATGCTCCAAATTCTGAAGAGTATTCTAAGGCAGATGATTTAGATAAAGATTTTCATATCTGTCAATGGAATTTATTCCATTTAAAGGACAAAAAGTTCTTTTTCGTTGTCTTATGCGCTGATTATATGAATTATAAATCTTATGCCCGGCTTGGCACTTTTGATATGGATGATGACTTTGGATCTGACGTATCTGAGGCCAAGCATTTCAAGATGGCTGGATATGGTAATGTGTCTGATGCCAAGCGTTTCAAGATGGCTGGATACAGTGTTACCAATATGAAATTCAAGTCTATTGGTTTAGCAGATGGTATAGGTTTACTGCCTTATATGGTCTCCTGTAAAATGTAAGTTCTTATTTAACTTTTAGGTTTTTATATTGTATATATATATATATATATTGCATGTTTTTAATATATTTGTTGTAATCTTGCAGAGGGGCGTTTTCTTTATGCTGAGTTGTTGTAATCTTGCATATGTTTTTAACATATGCTAATCTAAGCTTTTATCATATCATTTTTCTTGATAAAACACTGACAAGAAACTATTTAGAAATGTTATTGTAATGCAATGTGAATTTCATAATTATAACACATTATAATTCCTATGTAAGGTATATTCATTCCATTATTACAAAAGGACAAAAAAAAAACCTTCTTTTTACTCCTTTTAGATCCATAGCACTAAAAGGATACATTCTTTAAAGAAAACTTATTTAAATTAAAAAATATTATTTATTTTCTACTCTTGCAGTAGATAATTTAATTACTCTTACAAATATAATTTATTTAGACGTCTATGTCAAACACTTACATTGCAAAATTTGAAGTTACACTTAGATGAAGCGAATTATGAACATATTGACGTACAAATATTGTAAGAAGATATACAAAAATTGTTTAGCCGTTGTTGATTGCCATGTTTTTCTACAAACACTAAATTAGATCGAAGCTTGTAACTTCATGCCTATAATTAAGAAATTAAATTAAATACAAAATTTCCAAAAAGCAAAAACCAAAACCACTTCCATCAACTTCGAACAAACTACAAAAATATTACCCTCATCTACTTAATTAAAATTTTATGAATAAAATTCATTATATACTAAAAAAATAATATAAAAAGAAATCAAATATGAAAAAAAAATGTTTAAATAAAATTGTATAGAGGTAAAAGGCGGTAAGTTTCTCTTAACTGTAATGGGAAAATAAGGTAAGCCTTCTTTACAGTTTTTACTTTATGTTAGAAGTTCAATCAACCATTAAGTAATGCATAAACACTAAATGATTCTAATTGGAAGTAGCAAAAAAACCATCTAAAAGGTTAAGAAAATCATATAACCTGAGAATCAACACACTTCAAATTTAGAATTGTGGGGCCTCTAAGTTTTTTTTTTAAAATTATAAATTCTCGTAGGACCTAATTACCTTGTTAAAATTTTACTAATAAAATGATTAAAAACATACAAATAGGAGAAGGACATCAACCTTACTTATAATTTTACATGAGCACAAATTAAAATTAAATAAAGGCCTAAGGACGGTTTTACTTTGTGTGCATAAATTGCTAAAGTAAAGATAAAACTACCTTTTTTACAAGAGTCTAAAATTAAAAGAAAATAACAATAAAAATAAAATAGGAGTACTACTCATTTTCATTTATTTAAAATGAACACAAGGTAAATTGAGCCTATCTAATTTTAAAATACCACCTAATTGGCCTTGAACTTGAATAAATACCTGAAGATTCTGGTGAGTATGACTTTGATTAGATAAGAAGTTTGTCGCCTGATTTCCTTCCTTGTAAATATGTGAAATTCTATAAAAAATATTTTGCAAGTATTTCCTTATTGATTCTAGCAAATACCGTAAATCATGTGACCTTTTTTTATCCTCCTGTAGCATATCAATAACCACTAGTGCGTCCATCTCTATCCACACTCTGGGTATATTATATATTTGGCATAAAAGCAAGCTTCTGTGTAATGCTAATAATTCCGTCATCATTGAATGAGTGGCCCCAAGATTCTCAGAAAAACAAAAAATGAGCACACTTATATGATCGTGAAAAACTCATCCACTTTGAAAATTATTCTAGGAACTATCATCAATATTTAACTTAAATTCACCTGTCAATGATTTTACCTACCTAATAATTTGAGGAGGCCTGGGCTGTATGGTGTTGTATTCAAAACCCCACAATTTGGTGATTTGGGTATCTCCTTTCCATTGCCATTTTTTCAAGAGATCACCTTGGTGCAACTGTGTCATTATTTTTATGATACGCCATAATCAAGTTTAATTTCAACTAATTGGGTACTCATGAAGAGTATTTTAATAATTTTTTTTACATAATCGGGTTTTTAAAATGGGTTCGGTAATTATTAAGTAATGGGTATGTATTAAAATTCAGATTAAGGTATTAAATTTAAAAAATATTCAGATGCTTGTAAGGTTCGGATATCTCATTTAATAATCAGGGTTGGGTTCAGGTATCTCAAAATTAGAGATTACCCTACTCATTGACATCTCTATTCCTTGAGCATAGCAGCCCATTGAACCACTAGTCTATTTGGTAATCGAAAAATAATTTATGAAAAATTTTTTCATGTAAAATATTTTACAAAAAATTTTTATATTTTATGTTGTTTGGATAAGTTATCGAAAACATTTTTTATTATTTGGATCAAAATGTATTCTTGAACAATATTATATAATCTTTTTCCTTCACTCTGATTTTTTTCATAAAATTTTTTTCTATCAAGATTTTAACCAACTATATTTTTAATACAATAGATATTTAAGAGAAATATTTTAAATATATATAAATATCTATAACAAAAAAAATTTAAATCAAATCAAATAGTCTGACAAGACAGATACAAGATGCATAGTTTAATTTATTTAAACTCTTATATTGAAGCATACATTTAAATAAGATTTTTTTAACCCCGCTAAATATTTATCATCCGTTTAATAGTTAATCAGGCGATTGGACGGACAAAGATTTCTTATATATTTTTTTTTTATAATTGAAAAAGTAGGATCATTCACCAACTAATGAGGTAAATGCTTGAATTCAAGATTTCTCGTATTTTAAATCTGCATATATATATATATATAAAGGGACAGATATCGGCTAGGGCTTTCTGGTCATCAATTCAGGAATTGAGGGTTTGAAACAATGTCAGATTTTCCATGCTTTCAGATTGCAGAGCCTCTAAGTCTAGAGCATTTCAATGAGCCTTTAGAGGATATTGATTATGATTCAGATTTTGACGATGATTTTTATTCTCAGTTTGATCAGATTGCGGTTCCTGAGAAACCCATCCAATGCAATCCGGCATCCATGGGGCCTTTACTAGTCGAGAAATTACCGAGCGATGCGTGGGACAAGTGGTGCAAGGACGATGTTGTGTGCTTCGCTATGGGAGGAAACGACATACTGAAGGTCTACTTCGCGGATCCAAGGGATGCCTCGGTCTACCACGTTACTGATTTCGATTTCGTGAAATTCCACCTCCCGCGATTTGATAACACGGTCGGTTGAACCCTGTCGGGGTCCAAGCTCTACATGATCGGCCGCCGCTCTCGTTATCGTGATGGTTCCACCGACGTCTACTTTTGCGATGTGGCAACTCAGCCGTAGCTGCCCGATGGAGGTTATGAATGAAAGCCTGGTCCTATTCTGAATAGTTACAAGCCTGAGCCTTTCGTTTTCTCTCTTGCGGGTAACATCTATGTGCTTTCCACAGGCGTTGAAGACCCTAAATCTTCCCCTTTCGAGGTGCTGAAATCTAATAGCAGCAGCTGGGAAGTGCTCCCTCCTCCTCCGTCTGCTTTATGGAGTCAAAAACACTGCATAGTCGGGTCCTCTATCATTGATGGTAAGAAGATCGTTGTGCGTGGCATGGATTATATCTTTTATATTTATGATGCCACGGACAATCAATGGACCATAATGCAATATCCCTATGATCATCTGCTTAATAGGACCGGTGACTACTGCCTCCATGTACAGGACAATGGTTTCTTGGTAACCGGACCAGGCCATCCTTTTGTGATTAATTGTGGGTCTCAATCTTTTGAAACCTTTCCAGTAGATGCTCCAAATTCTGAAGAGTATTCTAAGGCAGATGATTTAGATAAAGATTTTCATATCTGTCAATGGAATTTATTCCATTTAAAGGACAAAAAGTTCTTTTTCGTTGTCTTATGCGCTGATTATATGAATTATAAATCTTATGCCCGGCTTGGCACTTTTGATATGGATGATGACTTTGGATCTGACGTATCTGAGGCCAAGCATTTCAAGATGGCTGGATATGGTAATGTGTCTGATGCCAAGCGTTTCAAGATGGCTGGATACAGTGTTACCAATATGAAATTCAAGTCTATTGGTTTAGCAGATTGTATACGTTTACTGCCTTATATGGTCTCCTGTAAAATGTAAGTTCTTATTTAACTTTTACGTTTTTATGTTTTATATATATATTGCATTTTTTTAATATATTTGTTGTAATCTTGCAGAGGGGCGTTTTCTTTATGCTGAATTGTTGTTTCTGACTGGAACAGCGAGTATGTGCCTTATGCTCATTTTGATCTCAATTATGTTTTTTTATTTTTCGTTTAAGGATTCATTAGCAAATGTGGCTTATGCATTTATAGCATGCGTTTTTTTATTCTAATAATATGTTATCTATGAAGCTAATATTAGCATTAGCATTGTATACTATATTCGCAAGAGTCTATTGTGGCAGACAGTTAATGAAGCCTTTCTACTTCAACCTATCTTGGTGTTAATTCCTCTTAGATGAGGAAGTTCACTAAACTCAGTTGTATCAAATCTTTTTGAGCGTAAACTTAAAGTGTTTTAGACAGTTATCTGTGTGTATATAAGTCTCATATGCTAACTTATGGTTCACTGTGCTGAACATGAGCTGACTTGCCAACTTAGAACGCACTTACCTCTTTTTGTTGCCACTTATTGCATGTTTGGTTGAGGGGAATGGCTTACTGATGCATGATAAAAGAAAATTGATTTCTTTTTATTTCATTGTAAGTTTGGCATGCTGATCATCGATTGAAGTAACTCAAACTAGTTGTAAAATTGCTTGATTCAGGATTGAGCTTGCTAGTAAAGTTGAATGAGTGCCTGCTTCTTAGCTGGAGTTTACACTTGCGCAGGGGGCAGATTTTTTTGCAGTTGTGTGTCTTGAACATGACTGGGTTTATCTGCAGCATCTAGTAAGATGTAGGCATGGCTTATAACCAAAACGAAGATGTAAGACATAGCAACTGTCTTCTGTTTGTGAATACATGCCCTTAAGGCTGATACAATGAAGTGAGCATAAAATGAGGAATTTGGAAGGGGGTGATGCATCCAGAATATTATACTTTGCTCCCTGATTAAATATATATAGATTTATTTTATTATAATTTTGATGACAATGGAAACGGAAATTGTTACTGTTTTAGTTATTGGAGCAATATTTTCTAGTTGTTTTAGTTATTGTTTTATTTTATATTATTTAATAATTATTCTTTACTGTTTTAATATATAATAAAGAATATTATCTTTTGTATTTATTTAATTACTGTAAAAGGTATTTTTACCTTCTAATACAAAATATTATTAAATTATAATAAGGAATATCATTTTGTAAAGGATTTGCTCCTCTCCATTGTATACCCATGATCATGCAGAGGATGTTCTCTTTTTGCAAAGTTGTTGTCATTGTCTGAAACAGTGAGTATGATGCTCATTATAATCTCAATTATGCTACATTTAATCTCTGTTAGAATCTGTATAAATGGTCATACATAAGCAATCGATTGTACAAGATGATTTTTCAATTACCATTTCCAAATTTCCTTAGAATAAAAAATCATTGAGAGTGGAAGAAAATAATAATAATAATAATATAAGTGTTGGGATGTCTGCTTATCGTAGCAAAACTGCAAAAGGTGCATGTGTTGGAAAATTTGTGGAGAAATCTATTTGTTTTTTATAATGTTAATTCGGGGTTTTTGTTATTTTTTGTATTTTTATTTGTTTTGTGCATCCTCGATAGGATAGTGATTATATATTAATTATTAATACAAAATAAATTTTAAATTGATTGAAAAAAAAAGCAATAAATAAGAAAGAAAGAAGGGCTGACTTTATTTCTTGATGAAGGTTACCATACAAAAGAAAGCAACAGTACGGCTAAGTATACCAGTTAGGACAAGGAAGATCAGAGAACGACCAAAATGGTTGAGATCATACCCATTTTGCAAAAGTGAACCACATCGGGTTATTAGCCACACTCCAGAATATCTGAAAGCAAACAGAAAGAATATGAACCATAATCATAAGCACTTCACTTTGAAAACTGAGAGGGGGAGTACGGATATTCAATGCAAACCTTTTAGCATTTGATACTACAAAGGCTTCCAAAGCCCATTTGGTGTAGCACAAGTCAGCTATAACATCAACAGCCTTGCTGTTACCATCATGAGTCGCTATCAGAGTCAAAACGACGGGAAGAAGCACTGACCACTGCATGAGGCAAAAGTAACATTTGAATCAAAGCTTCTTCTTCTTTTTTTTTAAGGTAATTTTTACGTGTCAAGATTCACAGTTCTTACCAGTTGAGCTGGACCTGGTTGGAAAAGGATGGCCAATACATATGCTATGCCAGTTACACAGTATACCAGACAGACTAAAACAAAGTAGTTGTCGGTGACGGATGATCTTGGATTGTTGAAGAAGTAGAACATAGAGAGATACACCAGTGGCTTGACGATTGTATTGAAATGGTCAATTGTATCTTTTGCGAGGAAGTAAGCCAGGCTGCTCATACCAGAAGAACGCTCTCTCCAGTAGTGTAGCTTATCCAGAGAAAATGATCTCAAAGCTGCAATCTTGCATAGGAGAGCTGAAAGCAATCAGATTTAGGATTGGTGAGAGATGGACTAAACCATTAATCTTGTAATCTTTTGATTGTCATCTGTTCACAGCTCCGAGGAACTGAATTGCATATATATCCAGGTCGTTAAAGGAATTTATTTAAACTTACAAACTGCAATAACTGTGTATGTATAACCCAATGCTCCAAATGTTTCATCGCTCACTTTTGCAAGTGTTCCTAAGCAAATCCCAGCAAGCAATAAAATTAGAAAATCTACAGCTTGTGTCCTGGCATCTCGTAACCTTTGCTTTCCAACCCTGCAAAGAAGAAAGACATAATGGATCATAGTAATGGAGAGGAATAACAGATTGAAAGTGGAAGAAATATGGTGAACTAGAACGAGTAATGCATGGTTGGTACCTTCCAAGGTAGTATCTGTACTGCTTGAATACACCAGGAGTTTCCCTTTGTGACAAGTCAATTGACTTTAGGATATTGTGCTGTAAGTTGTCCTTCTTAGTCTCAACAGAACATTTCACATCTTGCCAAAAGTCGTCAGCAAAAGACTGTGCATCTGATGTACCACCGTGTGAACTTCCTCCGTGAGCTGAATTTTCACCAGATGCTGCCATTCCCTCGATACTCTTCAGCATATCCATGGGAACAGGATAGCCATTATGAAGCATCCATCTCACTGGTAGTTGTTTTGTAGTCAAACCTGTGTTTGTGTTTAGCTTTACTATACCCTCCAAAATGTCAATGAAGTAATCTGGAGGATTGACACGTTCAGGGACAGTAATTCCAAGGCTAGCAAAATACTCTTCGACTTTCTTCACTGATCCATGATATACTGTAAGACCACCCTTTGCTAGAAGTATCAGATCATCAAACATCCTGAACAAGGTATAGCTGAAATGCAACAAAATGAAAATTAGCTTCCATATGATTACTCTTTGGTAAAGCCGGCATATTTCATGAAATTCAATGATAATAAACTCACCTTGGCTGGTGAACGACCATGCAAATGTTTACTCCTTCAAGAGCTTCACGTCGAAGAGCTCTAAGTAGTAATTGGGAAGATGAACTGTCCAAACCAGATGTTGGTTCATCTAATATCAAAAGTGAAGGTTCCATTACCATTTCCAGCCCAACATTTACCCGCTTCCTTTGACCCCCAGAGATTCCCCTCTTCTCCACTGTCCCAACTAGAGAATCCCTCACGGCCTGCAATCCCAAGGACTCGATGACTCTTTCAACAACTAGAACCTTTTCTGGTTTCGGCAGGTCAGCAGCAAGTCTAAAATAATCAGAAATCCAGTTAGTGATTAGGGGAAATCAAGAAAGTGATTTTGAGTGTAGAAATGTCTTCTAATGTAGTAGTTGCAAGTAAAAAATCACACAAAAATAACTTGTAGACACCCTCAAGGAATAAAAAAGAAAAGAAGTTGTCCTGCATGGTGGAAATAAGAGTGGCATACCTACATCTAGCACTGAACCAGAGATTTTCCGCCACTGTCAAGTTTCCATGTACAATATCATCTTGTGGCACAAAACCAATTATTTTCTTATATGCTTGAATTGGCTCATCCTTCCCATTTATAAGAACCCTACCAGTCATGATGCAACCCGGTGCTTTTCCAGTCAAAGCTGAAAGGAACGTTGTTTTTCCAGCCCCAGATGGACCCATAACAGCTGAAACTCGACCAGGCGATAATTTCCCAGTTACACTCCTCATTAGGTGTTTGTTTTTTCCTTTCAAAGTGATGGTTAAATCTTTGAAGGCAACCTCAATTGTAAGCCTCTTTGTGATTTCAATATCATTAGCCATTGAAATCACCCCGGAGAAAGTCAAGTTCTTGTTCTGCTCCTGGAGAGCTTTCTCCTTTTCTATTTGACCATATGCATACCTGAACATTTGGCTCTGAGTATGCAACTGCTTCCCCCTTGGTGCATTTTTCTTCACTTGTTTATCTCCAATATCTATGTTAAATCCATCATGACTCTCAGGGTTGTCTTCTATTTCATGTAGCATCTTTGTTAGGTTCCCTTTTTCCTTATTTTTTGATTGCTGAGATGCACCAAAAGGCATGGGGGGTAAGGCAGCATCTGTTCCAGGTTTAGCTTGACTTACACCTCTAGTTAGGTCTGGTTGCTTTTGAGATTTTCTTTTGGAAAATGTACGTGATAACTGTGTTTGCAGCCCGATTGCATGCTTCTTAGCAATGTCTTTTGCAGATTTCCACTTTTCACGCGCTTGGGCAGTTTCTCTTACACTCTGAACTGCCTTCTCCCTGGACTGCTCTTTCCTCTTCTCTCGAGTTGCAAGAACTTGATCAGAACAATTGTATATAATGACAACTAGGAAACTTAATCCAGCCTACAATGGCAAATTCAAGAGTCAGTATTTGACTGTTGTGTCCTGATATAAAGACCAACATTGTTTACAATCAAAAGGTAAGCTGCTCACTCACAAAAAGCATGAGGCCATACGCAGTAATATTTTGATTTGATGACATTGGATTACAAGTTGCCAACCGGAAGCACTCTGCAAAGTTCAAATTGTAAAAGGTTATCTGGTCTGTGTCACACCATTAGGAAAGTGAAAAGAAAAATAGATAACCAATAGATAAACATGCAAGAAATGACAATGTAACATTGTTTGAGGAAAAACGTACTTTGTTGAGCTGTAGAACCTGTCCTGCAGTAATGTCTGAAACAAACGAAGACATAATGGTAATCAGAAGTATGAGACAGATGCATGCCATTAACGTTTAACAGTAATAAGAATCCAAAACATGCAAGGAAAGACTAATCATAAGCATGCAATTGGTATATGATAAGAGCTAGAAGTTCTGGGATAAAATCAATACTCCGAACTGCAAGGAAGTTTTTGGATGGTAGACGGACAGTATGATCCTGCTGAACAGAATACCTCACTACTACTGGTAATATCCGCCCAAACATCAGCTCCTCCACATGTATGATTTGGCTTACCAGGAGGTAACTGATAACGGTATCTGCAAAGGAGTTCTGCTAATAATATTAGTGTGTGCTAAAGTAGAGAAGATCAAATGCATGAATGTTATAACAAGAATGAACTTACGGGTCACATACGCCAGTAGTCTTATTGAGCTTTGCAGTTGGGCAGTAAGAACCCAATGGACAAGCTTCAGTAATGAATACAAAGATGAGGTCAGGAATTTATAGATGACAGATAGAAAAAAAAAAAAGGTTCTATTTCTGATTTTCTCTCTGAGTCACTAGGTACTCACGTATCATACAAGTAATTCCCCGAGGGCAGAAGAAGCCCTCACAACAAGGTAAGCAAGTCTGGACCCTAACAGGCATGTCCTTGGAATTTTTCAGATCAACTTTCTTATCTTTACCAGCACTACATGCCCATCCTGGTTCACATCCAGAAAGCCAAGATGATAAATTACAGTTCTTGTTAGGCTTCAGAAAGGCCTTCTTTGCTTGACCCCCACTCTGATAGAAACTGTTAAAATAGAACTTGATTTCTGCTGCTGTGCACAGGCGTTGCAGCATGTCTCCTATTGAATCACCAAATATATAAGAAAAAATGTGCCAGAAAATTATTCAATTTGCATAATCTTAATCTGATTTAGCTAAAATAGACACAATTTTACATTGTTCCTTATCTGGATTATGTAAAGTTCGATGCAACTTGGGAAGAACTTCATTCATATTCTAAGCTGAATTGGTAGAAGGCAAGCCTAATTCCACTCTCCTCTCCCCTATCCCACCACCCCTAATCTTCCCATCACATGCAATTCACTGATCATTGTGTTGAATTAGAAGGAAAAAGGCAAAGGATTGTTTCTACTTTAATATTGCAACAAAAGCTTCAAACGTACTGATTTGCACCTTTAGTTGTTTTGGCACAATTGGCCAAGAAATTCGTGTTTTTCGAGAAATTGAATGCCTCATTCCAATCTGCATCCCTGCAATCAAAAGGAACATGTAATGTGTTGACACAAGTTTACAGCCATGAAAGAAAAACTGAGAAATGAGTGCATGCATGCATAACGTACGTAAATGGCATGAAGCAAAGGAAAAGAGCAGGCTTACACATCAGTAATGCAAAAACCAAATTGTTTTTTGATATCATCCTTGAAGACATAGGAGATGTTAGAGAAGCGGCTGAAAGCAAGGTCGGAGAATAACTGAACCGCAGCCGGATTGTTGTTTAGATTCTGATTCTGACCATCTGTACTAATATCATCATCAAAATCATCGTCCTCATAATCTTCACAAACACCATGAAGCAAAAAACTAGATATCAATGTCAAAACGTAAAGAATTTTGTATGTATTGATTTTCTTTACGGACATTTTAATTACTTAAACTTTAACTAAATCGAAAAAATGATTACTTAAGACAAAGAAGAATAAAAATATATTTGTACATGAGATGAGAAACAAATTAAAAAGCTCGATAGTAACATAGATTTGACCGATTGTGAATCTAGAGATGGAAAAAATGGAGAAAATTTTCCTTTGAATGAATGGGAATTTTTGTTTTAGGAGGTAAAGAAATGATGGCAGGGAGAAAAGAGGGGGGCGAAACATTGGGGAGGAAGAGTTTAGACCGTTGAAACATGTGTGGAAAGGTGGCAAAGGATTGAATCAATGTCATGTCCTTTTTTCATTTTGTGTTAAATGGAAAAATTCAAGAAAATTATATATAATTAATATTAAAAGAATAAGATTTATATTTTTGGGTAGCAAGAATATAAATAGGAAGGGATGGGTTATGGCATGAGACAAGTACAAATGAAAGCATACTAATACTTTATGCAAAAAAATAAAAGAAGAAGCATATTAGTACTTTCCATTAGACTACAAATCAACAGATACAATGATTTTTTTTCCAAATCAACTTTTCACATGATCAATCTGCCACCACTGCAATGAGGCACATGGGCAGCCTGCCCACCTTATACAAATTTATTATTTTTTTTATTATTTTTAAACATGGATAGAAATAGTAACACTGTTTGCTTTGTAAAATGGAATATAGAAAATATAAAATAATTATTTTATAAAATTAGAATAATTATTATATAATTTGATTTAAGAAAAATAATTTTCATTTTAATATTTTTTTCATCTTTCTCTATTTTTTTATTTTTTTATTAAAAAAAGATTTTATTAACTCATAAGTGTCACTTTCCAACTATCAAATAAATTTCAAAAGGGTCAATCATGTCATTGAAAGGTCTAAGTGCAATAATTTGCTCAATTATCAATATCATACAAAAATACTTACTTGCTAACTCAATTATCAATACCATACAAAAATACTTACTTTTTAATAAATAGGGTAAACCTAGTACAAGAAAATAATTAAGTAATAATAGCACCAATAATTACTAATGTTCTTTCTAACCTAGCAATTTTTAATAGTACCCTTTAACATAACACGAGAATCACATGAAATTAAACGAGTTTCGCATCTTAAATATGTTATCACGTTAAAATATGATAACTTTTTATTTTTAAAGAATTAAATCAATTTGACTTTGTAATATAAGTTTAATTTATTTAATTAATCATGTTATTATATCAATTTATATAATATAACTTATTTTAATTCATTTATTAATCATATTACGTTGTGTAATATGTATAATAAACATATTTATGTATATATTTATAGAATGTTAATCTGTTTAATTAATTGTCTCGTATTTTACTCATATTTAAATAGTTAATTTTGTAAAAAAATAAAAAAATAAAAAAAACAAGAGAAGGAGGAGATAAAGAAGGTGTTTTAGCCGTCACTTAACGTTAATGTTTCTCGAACTCTGTCTATCAAATGACGGAAGCAAAGAACTCAAACGCTCACTAAATTACAAAGCCTCGTGACCTCGGTCAATTCCCCTCCTTTTTTTTATTTTTATTTTTCATTTTTTTCCCTTTCTAACTAAACATTTTCTCTTCAAGTAAAACTGTTTTCCCACACTCCACTCTCTTCATTTCTGCGGCGTCTCGTCCCCGCATTTTCCTTCTCAATATTTATTACTCTTATTAGTTTCATGGATGATCATCTTTAGTTAATTTCCTTCTACTATTATTCAGCTTTTCAAGGTAATGCCGGAAATCAGTCTCGATAATGTTATTTATTTTCTTTTGTGATGAATGAGTGTCTGCTTTTTCTTGTCTTTAAATTCTTGCTAATGTTCTTTAATGTCATTGTTTAATCTGACAGTTTGGGTTTACTAACTGAACTTTATGCTGCTAACTCATTGTTTATTTTGATGCCATTGGGATTTTATTTGATTTTTTTTTGGGGGGTAAAATCTTGCTGATCTATTTGACTTTTTGGCCGCAAAATCCATTCTTTGAATCTAAAAGTTGAAGAAAATAGAAATATTTAGGTATTATTGAATCTGGGTTTTGCATTTTGTTGCTAAAGGACTAAACTTTGTCATCTACATTTTTTTTTTTTGGGTCTAAATTGTTCATTTCAGGAGGAAGCACATTTTGCGGTTAAGGGATTTACCTTCATTTGGAAAATGATTACGTATGAGCAAGAACATGATTTTGTTAAGTGGGGTTTGCAACTATTTAATAGTGATCCTTATGCTAATTATGGATATGGCGGTGAGCTAACTCAAGAAGATGGGGATTATTACCCTGGAAATTATTTCAAGGAGGAGTATTACAATGCTGAAGAATGTTGCAATGTAGAAAATGATGAGGCTATCGCTCATACTCTTCAACTTCAAGAACTGTCACAACTTGCAGTTGTGGGGTCTCCAAACCAAGGGGAGGAAGAAGAAGAAGAAGCAGTAGAAGAAGAAGAGGAGGAGGAGGAGGAGGAAGAAGAAGCATTGCAATTGCAAGTGTCTGGTTATCCACAAGATTGTATTGATCAGTCTGTTGGGGACTTTGGTTCTGGTATAAGTGAAATTCTGAATTTCCAGTTCAATGTTTGGAGTTGCTGGTATGTCTTTAATGTGTCGCATTGCTGTGTCTATATTCTGTTTTGTGACTCGTAGGCCAGGATTGCGGTCAGGAAGAGCAAGATGATACAGCACCTTCTAGTTCATGTTCTAGCCCTGAAGAAAAGTTGTTATGTGAGGAGGAGGATTGGTCATATATATTGGAGCTAACAGATGAGTATGCGCTTGATGGTGAAGTGGGGAAAAGGCTGAATCAGATGGTTCCTGTTCCTGTAAGTATGACTGTAAGCTTTAGATTCTTGATTATGACATTTCAAGTAGAGCTGTAGTTTATGCTTTCAGATTTGTCTCTGATTTTTTGTAGCATGTTCCAAAAATCAATGGTGAAATACCCTCAGTTGATCAAGCAACTTTAGATCATCAAAGGCTACTAGAAAGGTTTGCTTTCTTTGTTTCTTGGAACTGCGACGTCCTCTGTGAATTCTTTATCTTCTTTTTGCCTTTTTCCTTTTGTCTATAAGATTTTGTTCTCCAGGTATTTTTTTATTGCTCTATCACTTTTTTCATTTTTCCCCTTTAGGTGACCCTTTTTCTGAATATTTGATTCTGGAAATTCTTTTGCTATAACAGATTGCAGGTCTATAATTTGGTGGAGCTTAAAGTTGAAGGAGATGGCAACTGTCAGGTTCGCTTTTAAAGCTGAAAGCATAAAATCTAAAATGTTAACACGCAGTGGTGTAGTGTAAATTTGTAATGTCTTAGATTATGGAAGCCCCTGATTGTATGAGATTGATGAGGTTTGCGGGAACTTTAATGTTCAGACAGAATAAAGTATGTTTTGCTAATTACATATAACAGATGGTTAAGTATATGTTGTCCATTTTCTGTTTAATTTTGTCTCAATTAGTTCATACTTTTTTACCGGTGTAATATAGTTCATACTTTTTGTAAGTACACTAAGAGCTAGCATGGGTATAATTGTTCTTTCTTTCCCTATGTAAATGTTTTTGAGACATGAAGCATTAGTATAATTGAACTTGTTCTGTGTCTAACTTGTCATTACACATACTTAGGTTTCATTAATCCAAATAAAGCATGGGTGTTTGTTTGATAATGGTTCCCTTTTAGCATGAATTTCCTGAGTTACAAGTCCATTGCTGGTGAAACTTTTGAATTTTGCTACTAACATTAAATCTCATTCCTGCCTTGTGCTTTTAAGTCTTTATAAGTTTTCATTTTTTGCCCTGTGATGTACTTCCCAAGGGTCACAGAAGCTCCTATTTGTTACTGCAGTGCTTAATGCAAATTACATACCTGATTTCTCATTAATTTCATAATGTTGCCAGTTCCGTGCTCTATCTGATCAAGTTTATCGAACTCCTGAGCATCATGAATTTGTGAGACAAGAAGTTGTAAATCAGGTTTGTCTTTCTCTTACGATTATAAAGTTTGGCTATTTTAAATGTTGAGTTTGTGTTGTAGTCTTTGATTGTATAACAGTGCATTGCATTTGAATTTTGATTTTTAACGATTCTTGTCTTGCAATATCTTGCACAATCAGCTTAAGTCTTATCCAGATATATATGAGGGGTATGTTCCCATGGCATATGGTGACTATCTGCAGAAGATGTCCAAGTATTTTTCTGATCCTATGACTTAATCATTCCTCCTTTTTGGATTATTCTTGACCTTGCTTCTTTATTATGTGGATGCTAATAGGAGTGGTGAATGGGGTGATCATGTCACTTTGCAGGCTGCTGCAGATGCGGTATGCTCCAGATATTTTGATTTTCTTCTCTTGTTTGTGATAGATTGCACATTCCCCCCACCCTAAGTTTTGGTTAAATTGTTTAATTTGTCTAACCTGCATATCAATTTGGTGTTGTGAATTATCCATCTAGTTTGTCCTACAAAGTGCTATGAATTTGTGGTTACTTGAAAGATTAATCAGTGCAATTTCTGTGTGCACTGCTTTGAAGTGTACTATCTTTGTTTAAATAGGAAAAAGCAGTATTTGTTATTGCGTAAATCATGCAAATATTGGCTGTCTAATGCATTGTAATGACTTGTTGCAGTATGGTGTTAAAATATTTGTCATAACATCTTTCAAGGACACTTGTTACATTGAGATTCTTCCAAATGTTCAAAGGTCAAAACGAGGTACAATTTCTATCGCTTTTGCTTTTATTAATTTCATTTATAGAATCTATGAATAAATATTTTTGCTGGATTATCATCAGAATTGTGATTTGCAATTAGCATATTGAATGTCATTTTCCTCCTAGCATTTGGGCATCTCCTAATATGTATCAGTAGTTAGAGGTGCCAGCTGTCATTGTGTGGTATAGTTTGACCCTTTAGGTTATGTTGGTTACTTGATTGGATGTCATCTCCTTTATAGATTTTTTATTCTTCCTTTTTCCATAGCTGTTTTCTCGAGAAGAAAGATGCACTGCAACTCAACCATTGTGATGTTCAGTGGAAATTTTACATCAAATT
Source organism: Theobroma cacao (assembly GCF_053813885.1). Taxonomy (NCBI): domain Eukaryota; kingdom Viridiplantae; phylum Streptophyta; class Magnoliopsida; order Malvales; family Malvaceae; genus Theobroma; species Theobroma cacao. The sequence continues at coordinate 49,579,472 of NC_142647.1, forward strand.
AATCGGTTTAATGTGTTCTCTGCAGTTATTTTTTTGAGCTTTTGGGCAGAGGTGCATTACAACTCAATATATCCATTTGGAGGTAAATATCTGCCATTGGAAATAACTTCTTCTGTATACATATTCAGCAGAGAATTAGAAGTGCACTGGTTTATCATATTGAATGCAGCTGAGCCCGTGGTATAAATTCAAAGGCTGCTTCAGATATTGCTTAGATTGACCTTTTTTTCTTACCAGTGGTGGGTTTGAGTTGGCAAGTTTTTTTTCTGTGACTAAAACATTTTCAGTCAGTATCTGATGGAAAGAAAACCCAGTGTATGTCTTAAATGCCACCAAGTTTGGGAAATTACTAACTTGCTGAGAGACATGGAATTATACTCTGTATTCTCTATTTAGGCATCAGAGTTGGCATGCTTTGAACCATTTCTAGGTGAAGAGATTCCATATAGTAGTTTCGGAAATAGGATCACTCAAATAGAGTTTCCTGTCAGTGTTTCTTTTTATTGCACAATTTCTGTTGTACCTCAGAGGTACTGACAACAGCTGTCAGTATATCGGGATAATTTATCAGACAATACAAGATCTTTTAAGTTTGGTTTGAGGGGATGTTAGGTGCATAATATGATATACTAGGTGGGTTTTAGGCTTTTAGCTAGCATTAGCTTCTTCTGTGGTTTTTGTGCATAAGTTGCACAGTTTCAATGAGGATTTTAGTGAAGGCATGAAGGAGCATTTCAGGAATGGAAAGAGATGCCGAAGTAATCTGGAGATGTACGCAGGAGGAAGGACGGGGAGTGTTTGTTGGAGGCAATGAAGAAACGGGTCATCTTAACATTTTGTGAAACTGCAGATCAGTCACTTTTCAAATCTGTCTTTGTGTTGTTGCAAATTGATAATACTTGGTTTATATATGTTGTGGTCTTTATTCAGACGTGCCTGCATTTGGGACTAAGAAGAAGAAAAGGTGGCGAATGCTTCGGAACAAGCAGCATTTGGAGTCACCAGATGAATATCAATGAACGTGCTGACAGCTTAAACTATCGGGTTTTTTACGTCGCAGCTTGTTGCTTTTGCAAGAAGCTAGCTCATCTCTCGCGCCAGTTATTTTTTGACCATGCTAAATTCAGTGTTGATTTCAAGGGACAGACATCAAACCAAGGGCAAAGACATCATCTTGCTTCAATGCTCCACTTGATTGTAAATTCCCTTGGATCCAAATCTATCCTCATTTAATTTTTTTTCCAAATAAAAAAATTTCCCTAATGTAAGACTTGCAAGCTTGTCGTGCCATGCAGTAGCCAGTAGCACCAGTTTCCTGTTATTTCTTTTGTTGTCGGCATACATTCTGTCGTTACTGATGGTTCATAGTGCCAATGATGTTTTTCTGGTAGCATGCTCAATGTCCCGGTTTTAGAAGAGAGTTGTGAATCCTACATTAATCTTTTAGGGGCTAATGATCACGTGACACTCAGTGGAAGTATTTTGATATTAATTTTTTAATATAATATGTATATACATAAATAATAAAATATATTAATTATATCTGAATATTTAATTTATTGAATGATGTATTATTCGAATAGAGTTTAAATTTTCTTTTCTTTTATTAAAAAAATATTTAAAATTATATATATATATTAGTTTTATACCCTGAGTTCAAATGACTCAAACTTAAATGACCTGGACACTTGATTTTGGAGACCTGACCGGGTCAGGTTGGGACTGAACTTGCTGGTCATTTTTTGGTATCCCTTGTTACATTTCGTATAAGGGCATTAGAAACTAAAGATGTTGAGTTGGCCAATTTATGGTAAGATTAATGCTGGTCTAATTTGAAACCCAAAAACCTTTGAGAATCATGACCAAATTGGAAAAACTCATCAGCAGTGACAAGATTAGACTGATGGCCCTGCTCAATTCATCGATGCTACTCTTTGTTTAAATACTTACAAGTTTCTCATACACGTAAGAATAATCTCACCGTTCATTTGAAGTTTACAAAATCGTGTTTAAATACATCATCTTACGAAAAATTTAAAATACTTTTTTTAAAATTTGAATATTCACTAAAAAAATAAAATTACATTATGTCAATATTTATTAGTAGAACGTCGATCGAATATAAGTCATTTGATTCTTTCATTTTAGTAATATTTTTCTTTTCTTATTTATCGTGGAATATGTATAATTTTTAAAAAATGAAAATTTGAAATCTTTGATACATTTAAAGCCAATTCTTTGAATTGCTAACACATACACAAAATCCGAGCAAATCTAGGTGGAGATATTCCCTAATCAAAAAAGGGCAAGAAAAGAAGAGGAGGGAGGAGGACATGTACTGTAATCAATGTATCTATTCATTCAAAATGAACATGCAAACTCCTGTTTTCTCATTTTACACATTCCCTCAATCTTTGCCTTCTGTGCCATGAGTTCCTGTCACCGATTGCAGCATTGCAATCTCATTGGCAGAGAATTCCAAATCAAAGTTTGTAACCAAATCAAACTCGAAAGGTGGCAAAACAGGTTCAGCCCTCGAAACCACAGACCTCTTCACCACATCCTGATTTTCAGAGACAACTTTCGGCTCACAAAAGGTCAAAGAAGGCGAGCAATCCGATGAAAACAAAAGCGGCCCAGAGGAGAATGGAGCCAAACCAGTAGTTGGGGTGGAAAGAGCAGGAGGAGTAGTGGAACCAGGCGAGGAGATTCCAGTGCCTGTCGCTGCAATGATCGATGGCTCAGCTTGGCGCAAGAGCCATGCTATGGTCTCGCCATCGGTCTTGTACCCAAGCTCTCGAGTGAGCTGGAAAATCCTAGCAGCACACACGGGCGGCAGCCTGATGCGCCTGTCTCGGCCATCAACCTTTGCATGGCGGTCCTTGGTGGTTTTGCAGGTCACAAGCTTGCTTTTCGAGCTACTCGGCTTTTTTTGAGAAAAGGGTCTCGGTTTTCTCGTGGAAGGGTTCGGCAGAGCCATCTCTAGACCCATGTTCTCCGAGGCCATCAGGATATCACACATAGAAGAAAAATCCACTCTAAGATTCTCAGTGTTTATCAAAAAGAGAAGGAAAAGGCCTTCCAAGTACTGGAAAATTTCAACTGACAAAAATGTGTTTTGTCTCGTGTAGATTGTTGCGTTGGTTCTCTTCCAAATGTGCACCAAAACCCTCAGTTTCTTCTTAGTAACGTGCCGGTGGTGATGTAAGCCCCAGCATTGTATATATATACATATATATGGTTGGTGAAATGATGCCAAGTAAACCAATCCATGGTTAACATATATTTGAAGGGAATGTGCTGTCTGTTTGATAATTATTTTCTTACCGTAAATGGATTATGGGGGGAGATGTGCCCATTTTTTGAGTTGTGTTTGAGCAGACTCTTGCTTGGTTTGCACCAGATATTCCTGTTAAACACATTTAAGACCATTACTCAGCCAAGCATATGGAAAATAAATGTTGCTTAGTTGTCATTAAAAAGCCAAAAAAAAAGCCTAATTTTGCAGCCCTTTTGAGGACTTGGGATGTATACAAACTTGAGAGGGAGAGAGAGAGAGTTGTCTCTTTCCCCCAATTGGTTTAGAAATTGAAGAAAGTTTAGGATATTGATGGAGAGTTTTCATGTTTTCTGTTCTTTGTTTAATCATACATATGTTAGAATAGACAGAATGTTGTTGCTTCTTTTATCTTTCAATTTGATTATCTTTCTTAAGATATAATAATATAGAATTAATTTCCATATGTAAAGAAAAAGACAAAAAAGGGCAAAGGGCTATCATGCAATTAAAATGGTTGGGTAGATTCTAAAGAAAATCAAGCAATCATGGAGGGAGCTGAAAAATTTGTTGCAGAATTAATCATCGTCGTCATGCACCTGATTTGATTGCATAGCGTAAACCCTCTTCCACTCTTAAGCTGTCTTTTCTTTCTTTTCTCTTCTCCATGCAAGAATCTTCTTCCATTCGTTTATGGAAGCCAGAAGGCAAAGAAGATAAAGGCCTGCATGGGACTGTAGCAGCCGAGGAAGAGCTGTTCATTTGAGCCAAAGCGCGTATGCAACCATTTTGCTTAAGACAAGACGAAACACAGAATTTCTTGGCGAAGAAGCAAAGATGGAAGTGAGGTGGAAGTCGGGTGCAGCCACGACCGGCTGCCATAGAAATGGCTGGTTCTGGTTGCAAATTACAACCAGAGGGAGGAGCTCGTCAGCTAGGTGGAAGGATGGGCGAGCATTCCCGATTTGCTCATTCATTGAGAGAGATTTTATGGTAGAATATTAAAGAATCGGTTACGAGATCAAGAAGATCAAGTCGAGTTTGGAAACATTGCGAAAGATCTATTCGATGTAAAACTAAAGTGATTTGGAAAGAAAACCAAATTTCAAATCTGATTAACGAACAAACTGTTATCCAAAACGATTTTCTTAGGAGACTTTCGATCTTATAATATATACATGTATATAAATACACAAGTAATGGGATGATTAAGCATGTAAACAAAGTCAGAAAAGATTCATCGAAGAATCACATGGATTGATAGCTAATAGGCAAAAATATCTTACAACTCTGATTCTTTGGTTAATCATTCGATGCTAATAAGAAAATAATAATAGTACTTGGTAATTAACTTGAATGAAAAAGAACCAGTTCCAGTCATGATCCTATGATGCTAGAAGAACCTCAAAACAAGCTCCTGAAGTTTTCGGTCCCCTTGGTGTAACGTCCTGCATGTACCAACTCCAGTTTACACCAGTCAGCAATCCATGGAGTAATGGTCTTTGACTTTTATTTACAGGGCATCCCAAAAATTAACTACATTCAGAACGGAATAAGTGCCCGAAGCTTGAAGATTATCCATTGCAGGTTCGACATGTTAGCTGACTCTTCATACACCTGAAAGTTTGAAGGGAGTCTTCAGATTTTCATCGAAATCCTTCAATGTTTTCTCCATCTTGATCCCGGGGTAGAACGACATCAGGCACCTCCTCAATATCCTTTGCAGGCTGGTGCCGTATGAAACAGTTGATAAGTAAAACATGGATATTGTGATAATTTATGGGACCAAAGAAGATGAAACTAGTATACAAGAAAAACTACGAACCTGCCATAGTTCCAAAAGTCGCCATAGCAAAAAGTCGATTATCATAACCAAGCAAAAGAGCTTGCCTGCCCAAGCACCACATGAAAGATACCTAACAAGTAATTAGTGACCTCATCAGCAACCCTGATATTAATCACAAAATATGCAAGATATAACATCCCACCCACCTAACGAAGAAGTTGCAACTTTCTTCTACAATTATTGTGCATTCACTAAACAATATGAGGTTGAATGTATTAACTGTTGATGATTGCTTGATTGTGGAATCAAAGTTTTGGTTCAATTACATCCTCTCAAATTTTAATTTTCCTGCCTTCCAAATCAAACACATATCAGACACCTCGAACCAACATTAAAATCAATGACTTTCTAATATACGAAAAAAGAAATTGCAAAAAGTTGAAGGTATCCATGTTCATCAACATAGGAATCCGTCTGGCACCAGTTTCAACTCAAAAGTAATGGGCTAAGATTACATTAAACCAGATATTCCACCTAGAACGGAGTCTTCAAAGTTTACATCAGAAAAATATGCAATTAAAAGTACTTAAAAAGCATGAAACCATCATAGCACTATATTGGATTAAACATTTTTGAGAGCATCATCCGCTCAGAAAACTTTCAATGCATACCGTGAGAGACGTTCTAGGAGACTCTGATCAGAACATTTCAAAGCACGATTATACACTATCTCTGTCCTTTTAGCAACATCATTCCAATTATAAAGCCTCTTCATCTGGCCAAAAAAGAAAAGCGAAAAGAAAAAATATATATTTGGCCACCTCACACAATTCAAATTACTATATGCAGTAATTCAATCAAAATAACTTACACGATCATGCATAACTAGTGGATCAATCTCAGGAACGATAGATATTGCCTTCTTAATTGCTTGTACCATGTCACTAGGATCTGGTTCAGCAAGTACTATCATGTCATCTGGTAATACCTAGAACAAATAAAAGAAAAATTATCAAGATAAAACTGCTAGAGGATAGGATATCTAGAATAATTTTCAGTCCTCTAAGGTGAGAAAGTATAAACCAACAGGAAATGACTTCAACAAGGTTAGTGAGAATTTCACAATACATGCCTCTGGGACTCCTCCAACACGTGTACTGACAGTTAATAATCCACAACTTGCAGCCTCCAATATGGCTATGCAAAAAGCTTCTGTTAAAGAACTGTTGAAAGGAAGAACAGGAATAACATAAAAAATCAGGCAAGTTGATCAGCAATTACACCTGACTGCCAAATAATCAAGGAACATCAACTTGCCTTCTATTTTCCTTTTTCCTCATTTCTTTCCTCTTCTTATTACATAAAGAATTAATCAACCAAACGTGGGTGGTCTATAGGAACCAAACTCAATTTACCTGTTTAAGAATATGTGGCCAGAAATCAGCACAGACCGTACAGAAGCATGTGGTACAGCCCCCAACATCTCAACTCGATCTTGAAGAGAATGCTTTTCTCTCATCTCTTCCAACCTCACTCGTTTAGGTCCATCTCCTCCAACAATGAAATGAACCTTCACAGGTGTTTCAAAATGAGAGATTAAACTTAAATAGCAGGGGAGTTTTTTGTCACGTGGTGATTTATGTTTTCCATTAAGGGCTAGGAATTAGAGTAGTCTCGTCTTGAAAGATTTGATTGCTGGAATTGTAATGCAAATTTGAGGGGTATGCCTCCGCCAGGACTGAGCATATGCCTCAAAATTGCAGTTTTTTGGTTCTTTTGAATGGAGTTAACCTATGGGTTCTCTTTTAATGAAAATTATTATCTTTCAAAAAAAAAAACTTAAATAGCAGGGGAGACTACAAACAATACATGCTAATGTTGTACTTGGAGCTAAACATCAAATACTTCATCCAAATGAGGAACAATCACACCGATAGAAATATAACTACCCAAAGGTTAACTCAAAATAGAAACATATTGATGGATTCACCACCGTACATGTAGCAGAAATTCAGATGATTTAATGTATGAGTAAGTGGGCGGTTGTGTGTGAGAGAGGAAAGAGAGCAGATGCAACATGCCAGTTGGCTAAACATGCCGATTTTTGGTCCTGTAACTGATAAAAGCAACATAAATATTAGAAAACTGTTAATGTTTTGATTCTAACGTACTAACTCTGAAAACTAAACCAAAACAATGTGACTACTGAATTATTTTGGAAGGTGACGAGCAAAATCAATCATAACATGAAAAGCTAATGACCATAAAAAAATAAAAAATAAAAAAGTGAGTATGACACAATTTTCTACACAAATTAAAAACAAAACTATTGGCAGGTACTGATGAAAAGACATATATACAAACACACACACCACACATAAACAGATCTTCCAATGTAAATAGGAATTATGAGCTAAATCACCTACATATGTTAAGTGGCATTTCTGCTCACTCTGAGTTAGCAATAACAATGACCCCATTGTGAAAGATCTAACTAAAGGGCATAGGTAATAAAAAGATCTAACCATCTCATACCTTGCCAGTAGCCGGTAGGGAGCCACAGAGAAAAACTGAGTGAAGTCCTTATTTCTAACTAATACCATGAAAAGTGAAAGTAAAAGAACAAACCCCTAAATCCAAATCTTTTCAGCAATACCATGGAATAAGCAACTCACATTAGGATACAAGCGGCAAACTTCTGGAATGACTTCCACAAGCAAATCTGCACCCTTTCGATAAACCAATCTACTTATCACAACAATAACAATTTCATTATGGCCAAGTCGCTCTTGAGCAGGCTTGAACATAGCCGTGTCCACAGCATTAGGAATCACAAAAACCTTTTCTGGTGGCAAACCTGACCGTAGCACTGTATTTTCCTTGCTTGTGTGAGAAACACAAATGGCCCGGGTTACATCTGCTAAAGTAAACTGCAGAACCTTGTTCATGTGGATGCTTCCCACATCAGCAAAACCATACAAAGAATGATCAGTAAATACAACCTTGTATCCCATAGTGCGCGCATGCATCAAAGCCTCATGACATAGAGTCGAGAAGGCCTGATGACCATGCACAAGTGATATCTTTTCCCGAATAAGTATAGTCCTTATAATTGGTAATGTCCCGTAAAAAGTCGGTAATGTGTTCTGCATAAGAAATGGCCGCCAGGGTACATAATAAACCTTAAGACCACCTGTCATGTATCTCACTCCTGATCGATTTCCATAAGCATGGGTCATAACAACCACCTGAAATAATAGAGTAAATTTATTATTCAATCTAGGAAAAACAAAAGGACAGTGAAATTTGATGTACCTATAAAGATTGAGGTAAAAAAAAAAAAAAGGAAACATTTGGTTTGCAGGAAAGGAATGTTAAAAAGAGATGAAGGGAAGAAAAGGACCAAGGAATTTTAAAATATGTTGTCTGTTATTGACCAAAGAGAAAAAAGAAAAACAAGATAATAATTTCAGTAAAAAGAATCGCACGGAAGAGGAAGGGGAAGACATTTAAAGAGAACCCTTCTAGAAACATCCAGGGAGAAATTAATAGTATTTTTCCAGCTAAGAAATGGCAGATCTAAAACCTTTCCCTGCTTTGTAAAAGAAAAAGATTCCCTCTTTAGGCAATAGCAGACCTAAAACCATTTCCTCTTTTTTCAGGGAAGAAAAACATCATTCCACTTTTCCCATTTGTTTGCACCTAGCATACAGTGCTTACAAACAAGATTTAAAACCTAAATACTTAATAAAATTATCTGACCTTGTGACCAAGTTTTAGGAGGCATTGGGACAGATAATAAACGTGACTCTCAACACCACCAAAGTTGGGATAGAAAAAATCAGACACCATAAGAATTCTGTGCTTCAGGTCAGCCATGACGGCAAATCAATCACCTGCAACAACAATAATAAAATCTTCTTTATTTAAAATCATGAGAGACACTAGCAATAGATTGAAAGGAGTGCCAAAAATGAAGTAATCAAATCAACGATGAGCCTATCTTCCTCACCAGCAATGGCTGGAAATTATCCCTAGCAAGCAGGGTCCCACATGTTTTGAATTGTACAGAGAGAATGCAACAGTCTAGGCTGGTTAGGAGGGATGGAAGCAAAGAAACTAACCCATCATCGGAATAAAAATAAACCCCATTCCAAATAGATGCAAATCAAAATACAGATTCATGCTAACAAATTAAAATATTCCACAAAAACAACAATAATACTTTATGCAGCTATACTTGGGTATTCTGTCATTTATAAAGAGCATTGAACAATGGGGTTTATTAGTAAGTGCCCTAAGGGCACTCTTTAAGGTTAGTTAAAATACCATTTATAATAACATTCTTGCATTAAATATAGTAGTTAACAGTTAATGTGATGAATAGCAATGCATTGGAAGAAAAAATTACCTAATATGGTAACCTTAAAGAGTGCTGTTAGGGCACTCACTAACAAAATCATTATGTAAAAGAAAATAAATAAAGAAAAAAGCAAAACCGAACAGTATCAGATAGTCTCCCTGACACCAAGGAAAATCCAGAACATAGAATTCAAATACATTCAGGACCAAAGGAAGTGAAAGCAGAAGCAAACAAATAGATTATATTTACAAATCTTTCACAAACTATTATCAGATCAGTCTCCTGACACCGAGGAAAAACCAGAACATAGAATTCAAATACATTCATCTGGGGACCAAAGGAAATGCAAGCAGAAGCAAACAAATAGATTATATTTATAAACTCAATTGAATTTCAAAAATTAAATCTTATAGAAAAGGAAGTTTATTGGCAATACAAAACTAAGCTAGAAACCTCTCACAACATAGTAATTTAATACTCAAAGATTATACAACAGACCATGAGTGGTTTACTCAGAAACAAGTTAAGAGAGCTTAAAATCCATATTACCAGGCTATTAGGATCAAAACATTACTATTAGGACCATAAGGGGGAGATCTAAAAGTAAATCAAAACGGTATATTAGAAGATTGCTCGAAAATTTTCTAGACAATCCAATCAGCTAATATAATGCATGCAGCTTCAAACTAAATCAGTAACCATTATGCCATGGTTCTGCAGGTAACAAACGCAACACAGCTATGGCAGATCAACAGGACATTTGCTATCATAGGCCTCTCTTGCATCAAGCATATCTGGACGATATCGATTAGCAAGAACTTCAACTTGTTCAGCAAAAGACTTGACCCCATGTGGACCTATATGTTGAACCATTTGGTTCCACCGTTTTCGACATAAATCTCCAGACCTATGCTCAATAAGGTTGTCCCAGTCCACATCTTCCATGCAGCAAGCATCCAAGCTAGAAAGAGCATCTAGCATGCGATAGTCATCAGCATCAGCCCATATGCCTTCTGCTACCATATGAGACGCTAAGCTGTAATACCATTTTTTGCAACAAAGCGCAAAACCTCTTGTTTCCATCTTGTCACTAATCGCACTCCAACAAATATTGTCTCGCAACATTCCATGCTTGGATTTCTTTTCCTCAAAAGCTTTCATAGATAAATCCAAGTTTACTAAGTCAAATAAATTCTGGTACTCCTCTTGAGACCAATTCCCTCTCTTTGTATTGGTCAATTTTATTCTACGCCATGTATCTTTTACATGGTGCCTATGCTTGCCAAGTGTGTCGGCCAACAATTTCCACCTCGGTCCATGTTTTTCAACAAACTTTTGGATCAATTCATACTCTTCAGGGGTCCATGGACGCTTCTCATCCCTTTCGAAAAGAACATGAGCTCGACGGTACACACTATCACATGGCCTCCAAGGAATGGCTGCTTGAATTTCCTTCCAACAGTTTCTGACTTGGGGGTAAGCTCTACAGTTCAGAACCATATCTAGACCTTCCTCACCTAAATTATTAGACTCAACGTAATTGGCAACAGCATCCATAACGATAGCATCTTCTTCTTTTGAGTAACGCTTACCATACACTAAGCCTTCTTTGCCATCCATGTTTTCATCAACTATACCATCCGCACAAGGGAAAACCTCAACATGATCAGAGAAACTCACTTTCTTAGATATATCTTTAGGTGTAGCATCTTCAGATTGATTGGTAGTGTTGACACTTTTTCTGGTTCTTGCATCTCCTTTATGATGTTTACCCTCCGAATCACTCTTCACTGATTTAGATTTCTTCTTCCTGCCTCTGTTACCATCTTCAGTATTATCAACACCACCTCCTAATTCTGTGCATTCTACCTCATTGTCAGCTGGATCCTCTTTATCATTGCTGTCAACCTCACGATCTTTATATCCCTTAAAAGATTGATGCTCTTTACCATCCGAACCAGTTTTCAGAGATTTGGATTTCTTCTTCTTCTTCTTCTTCTTCTTCTTCTTCTTCTTCTTCTTGTCCCTATTGCCATCTTCATCATTATCAACACCAATGCCTAACTTTCCGCATTCTACTGCATTACCATTTAACTCACCATTGCTGTAGAGAAACTCATGATTTTCAATCCCTGTGCTCATCTTCCTCGGTTTATCAACACCCGAACCATAATTAATGCTTTTCTTCTTTCTCTTCTTCCCATTCCCAGAGTTCTCAACCTTTTTAATGACATTCCCATCTTCTCGGTCTTTCTTCTTGTCAGTTTCATTTCCATCAGTTATGCTGCTCATTACTGCAATATGACCATCAACATTACCAGTCACCTTCTCCAAGTTGTGTTTCTTCTTCTTTCGCTTCTCATATTCACCTTCTTTTCCATGCACCATCTTGTTAATGTCTTCAGTGCTACAGCTTTTTAGTACCTCAACTGTCTCTTGCATTTTACTATGTTCAAGGGTTTCAGTTGCAGTAGTGACTGCATCAATCCCATCTCTAATCTTGTTCTTGTGTTTATCTTTCCTAGCCCTTTTTGCTTCCAACTCAAAATTGTTCCCCAAATACATTGCCTTACTACTTTCGTTTTTTATATTCTCTTTTCCAGCTGTACAAATTTCCATTGAAGCCTCTTTAACTTCACCAACTCCATCTTTACTTTTCTTATGCTTCTTTGGAGCCTTCTGAGATTCCTTTTTATCTGTATCAAACTCTGATTTCCTCTTTTTCATCCGATCCTTCTTCTTTTCACAGTTATCCGCTTTCCTCTTATTCTTATCATGATCTCTATTGATTAATTTGGAAACATCATTCATATTCCCAGCTGACACATCCAAAAAATCACTTTCCTTTTCAACAGCATTGCCTTCTTCAACCTGGTTATTGACCCTTTTATGCCCATCCTTTTCCCGCATCTTCTTACCCATGTTGTTAAAGGCTTCCCTTGAAAAATTTTCCTAGCTATCTCAAATCCTCATGCACAGCTGCAAGCAAGACAACACACAAAAATAGTCCAAAAGCAGTACTTCAGTAGAATCCCCTTCAAATAAATCCTAACTCATGTAGCTTATTTGATTCCAAAACTTGAAGCAAATCAATGTTTTTGCTTGGACAACAAAAAATTTGTATTTATTACAGCAATTTGCATCAAGAATAATAGTTAAAAAAAAATTGTTCTCTGATTCTATGTACAATAAATTTTACAGATATATTAATGCATAAGAGAACCAACTCTAATGTTACAATAATTCCAAAATATTAGGATATAAAAAAATTACTAAGATGCAAAGATTTCAGGTGTTCAAGAAGTCACGTTGTTTGATCCCCTCACACGTCAAATCACTGCTAAGCATGCTCTTACACAAGTTGTAACAGAGATGACAAAGAAGTTGCTGAATTTTTAAACCAAGCAAATGAAAGAGAACTTCAAAAGTTATGGGAAGAAGGTACCTTAAAATTCTAGGATAGTCTTTTCACTTTGTTATTGGAAAGACCATATTGGCTCTGATAGGTCCCTTAGTGGCCCAGATTCTGTTAAAAGTGTGAGACCCCCACTAAAACTGAGATGAAACTAATATCAGCTCACAACGTAAAAACCAATTTAAGAATCCAAATCACTGTCTTCTTCTCAAAAATCAACTAACACAGCTACAAATCCAGCCACTATTCCAGCCTTTCCTCCTACACCTACTATCTAAAAAGGTACTATATAGTTATCCGTTCTATCACTTCTTCCTTACTATCCATACAGGTTTTCACTACTACAATCTAGATGCCATTTACTACTAATTTTATTAGATTTCAGCAATATAATACAATTCAAAAGAAATCAAAGCATTCATTCCAGATCATTCCAAAACAACAAACAAACAAGCTCAAGAAGTTCTGTGAAAATGATAACAAATTCGAATTTACGGATTCGATTGATGAAATTCCAGTTCTTACCGGTCAAAACCTCTCGATTGATCCGAAAACTCTTTTGTGGCGATTCGGGTTTTGGTTAGTAAATTATACCACCTTCACGGTCACTGCAAAATTTTGAATTCAAAAGTTCAAGCACTTTTTTCTTTTTTTGCAAAGATTTTATTGTATCCAGAAATAATCGAAAATTGCAGAAAACTAAGCGGGGAAAATAGAGAGAAAGGCAGAGTCTGCTGACCTAATAGAGTGAGCTCAGAGAGTGACGAAGATCGACAGCAATGGCGGTAACGGGGGAATTTCAAGGGTTCCTGAATTGGAGGACGATATGGGGGAAGAAAAGGTTAAAACGAGCTTGGGCCTTCAGGCTTGAAATTTATTGGGCTTTTGATCCTCATTCTTCCAACGGATTGGCCCAATGTAGTTGGGCTTTAAGCCCTTATTTCTTTTAAAAAAACAGTACTAATAAACAGCTTATTGCTGTAATAATTTATTTTTATTATTATTGTTATTTGAAAAAATGTATAAATTTCAATTTTTTTATAAATTTCATTTAATTCTTACTCAATTTAATAAGGTAAAGTTTAATTTCTAACATATAATAAAATCATTGAAATTACATTCAGTCGGTTTAATTTGAATATTTTGAAAATAAAATTAATTAATTTTTTATAAATCGATCTAAATATAACTTAAAAATCGAAATAATCAAAACCAAATTATGTCTATTAGTTCTATTCATTATTAGTATTTTTCACTTTTTTTCAATAACTTTGAACAATATTTTTAATCATATTTTAAAAAAATAATAATAAATAAAATTACCCATCTTCATATTTATGAAAAAAAAAATCATCCTACAAAGATATTATGGTTAAAAGTGTTAAAATATATAATATTTAGAAATATATTAGTAATTGGTTGGAACAATTTTCTGGAAGCATAAAGGAATAAAACGAGGGAGGGTTCTACGACAAGGAAGAATGTTCTGGAAGCATTTCACTCTCATTAAAAACTAAACCCTAAAGACTCAACGCCCTGGTTCTTACTCTCCTACCTGCCTCCTTATCCACTCTCAAACCACTCTCTCACGATCCCAAGTAAGAAAAAGAAAGCTTCTTTTTTGTTAGCCTTTTGGTCATCAAAGGGAAGAAATGGCCTCTGCTAATGCTCTTTCTTCAGCTTCCATTCTTTGCTCTCCCAAGCCGGTAACTTTCTTTGATGGGTTCATTTCATATTTCCTTCCTCAAGCAGCAAAAACACTGCTTTTTGAGTTTTAATGATGGAAGTTTTATTTTTTTGCATCTGGGTGATTGAATTAATGATGAAAGTTTGGTGCTTTTAGAGTTTTTAATGCGTGTTTGATGATTGCAGGGGGGTTTGAGGAGGAGGGGAAATCAGCAGCAGAACCAGAGGCTAAATTACCGGCAAGGAAACAGCCGATTTGCTGTGAGAGCTTCTGCAAAAGAAATTGCGTTTGACCAGAGCTCAAGGACTTCAATGCAAGCTGGCATTGATAAGCTTGCTGATGCTGTTGGCCTTACTCTTGGTCCCAGGGGTAACTTCTTTTTCCATCATTCCCCATTGTTGTTATGGTACATGATACTCATTTATGTTTTTAAGTGTTGGGAAATTTTTGCTTTGAGTCTATCCATGTTTGGGATAAAGGAAGGAAAAGCTGATTCAAGTCGAATGGAGAGTGGAAATTTTTCTTGGTTTGTTTTAGAAAATTTGAGGTTCATAATTGTCTGATGTATGTATATGCTCTTGACTAAATTGCAATTTTTATCTGTGTCCACATGTAGCTTTTCAACTTTTTCATGCTTCATGGCACACGGCTTGTTTTCTGAACTGATACATTATGCTTTAATGAAATTTTGATATGTTTGTTTGGAATATTTTGTTGAACTTAGAATCCCTGTTTTTACTTATTGTGATGGCTAGTTAGAAATATGCGCAATTATATTAACTGCCATTTGTTTGCTATTCTAAAGGGAGGAATGTTGTGTTGGATGAATTTGGAAGTCCAAAGGTAGTCAATGATGGAGTGACAATAGCCAGAGCTATTGAGCTACCTGATGCCATGGAAAATGCTGGTGCAGCTCTCATTAGAGAGGTTGGCTCATAATCTATTCACTGATGTCCCACTGATGATATGTTTTATAAGCCTTTAATCTCACTATGCCATGGTCATTGACACTGACATGCTGTTTCATTTTTTTTTTCTTTTTGGGCTGTTGGATGAAGGTGGCAAGTAAAACAAATGACTCTGCTGGTGATGGGACGACTACGGCATCTGTACTTGCACGAGAAATAATCAAACTAGGACTTCTGAGTGTTACCTCTGGTGCAAATCCAGTCTCAGTAAAGAGGGGAATTGATAAAACTGTACAAGGGTTGGTAGAAGAGCTGGAAAAGAAGGCTAGACCTGTTAAAGGTCGTGATGATATTGAAGGTATGGTGCACAAATATAGATTGCACACGAAATTATCTACCAGCTCCTCTCTTTTATTGGTTGTATTGCAGTACTCATACTTTTACTTTCAGCTGTGGCTACCATTTCTGCTGGAAATGATGACCTTATTGGAACAATGATTGCTGATGCAATTGACAAGGTTGGGCCCGATGGTGTTCTGTCCATTGAGTCATCATCCTCATTTGAGACCACAGTTGATGTTGAGGAAGGAATGGAGGTGTGTCTTGCTTCAGATTGCAAATGATTTTTAAAAATTGTGCCGGGGTAACCCAGATGTTTTGGTGGCTGTTGAGGTATGAATCTTATTCTAATTATCCTTGTTTCCCTTTCTGTGCATTGCAGATTGACAGAGGTTACATCTCCCCACAATTTGTAACAAATCCTGAGAAATTGATTTGTGAATTTGAGAATGCAAGAGTGTTGATAACTGATCAAAAGATTTCAGCAATAAAGGACATAATTCCACTGTTGGAGAAGACTACTCAATTGAGGTCTCCTTTGCTTATAATTGCTGAAGATGTCACTGGAGAGGCTCTGGCCACACTTGTGGTGAACAAGCTGCGGGGTATTCTCAATGTTGCTGCCATTAAAGCTCCTGGCTTTGGTGAGAGGAGAAAAGCTCTCCTTCAAGACATTGCCATTCTGACTGGTATGTAAACTATTGTGGCAAGATTCCTTTTCTGCTTTATTGCGACATTACTCCATGGTGTTTACTGTTTGTTTCATTATCTATACTGCAGGTGCTGAGTTCCAAGCGAGTGATCTGGGTTTGCTTGTTGAAAACACCTCAGTCGAGCAGCTTGGTATAGCCAGAAAAGTGATCATTAGCAAGGATTCAACTCAACTAATAGCTGAGGCTGCTTCAAAGGATGAGATACAAGCTAGAGTGGCACAACTAAAGAAGGAGTTAGCTGAGACAGATTCCGTTTATGACACGGAGAAATT
The DNA here is from genome assembly GCF_053813885.1 of Theobroma cacao. NCBI lineage: Eukaryota > Viridiplantae > Streptophyta > Magnoliopsida > Malvales > Malvaceae > Theobroma > Theobroma cacao. Next base: position 49,596,232 of record NC_142647.1, read on the forward strand.
GGCAGAAAGGATTGCCAAATTATCTGGTGGTGTTGCAGTCATTAAGGTGGGGGCTGCAACAGAGACTGAACTTGAGGATCGCAAGCTACGGATTGAAGATGCCAAGAATGCTACTTTTGCTGCCATAGAGGAAGGGATTGTACCCGGTGGTGGTGCTGCATTTGTTCATCTCACAACTTGTGTTCCTGCAATTAAGGACAAGCTTGAAGAAGCAGATGAGCGCTTAGGAGCTGACATTGTGCAGAAGGTAAACTTACTCAAGATTTGATGTCTAAATGATGATTGAATTTGGTTTGACTATTTTGGATACTACATTTTACCTCAAAGGATGCTATATATGGAAATGTCATAAATGTGGACTTGCAGTCAGCAAAACATTAATGCTTTAAAGCCATATGGTTTAACTAAATCAACATTTATGTTTTTACGTTTTAAAACCATACTGATTCATTATGTTTGCATGCAGGCTCTGGTTGCACCAGCCTCACTGATAGCTCAAAATGCAGGAATGGAAGGTGAGGTAGTCGTGGAGAAGGTGAAGAATAGTGAATGGGAGATTGGTTACAATGCCATGACAGACAAATATGAGAACTTGCTGGAGGCTGGAGTTATTGACCCTGCAAAGGTGACAAGATGTGCATTGCAGAATGCATCTTCAGTTGCAGGAATGGTCCTTACCACTCAGGCCATTGTCGTTGAGAAGCCCAAGCCTAAGGCTCCTGCAGCTGCTGCTGCTCAAGGTCTTACAATTTAATAATTAGGACCTATAGGCAGGTTAGGTTTTCTAGAGATGAAGAGCGATATTCTTGCAGTAAATCACAAGAAAATGCCAGATGACCTGACTAATTAGAAATGTGCCTTATTTTTGTATGAATTAATAAAAGATTATGTAGCCCGGCAGTGTAATCGTAGGGATCTTGAACAATGTCGATAGACATTGCATAAAAAATTTTCTCGCCGCAATTATTTGTGTTATACGACTAAAATGGTAAGCTGTCCTGCGTTATTCTGAAATTCCTACTGTTATTCCATTCCCTCCCTTAAGAAACTCTCTGCCGTCTCTCTTTCCAAAGTTCCGCTACGGCATGGCTGACCACAGCTTCCTTCTCTAGCCAGGCTCGTCATCAAGGCAACAACTGTCTCCTTTTCTCTCCACTGTCCTTCAGTGATCGTTTGAAGTTCAATGTACTCTCGAAACTCACTTTCTCAATAAATTCTCTTTCAACTTTCAAGTAATCTTCTGTTCAAGTTCAATTTTTGTTCCTCTTCCCTTGAGATTTGAATTCAGTAGTTCTTGCCTATTTTCATTTTTACCTTTTTTCTCTTCTTTATACATGTGTTAGACAAATATATTGCTCCAATTCTTAGCCATGGAAATCAAGGATGACCCTCGAAAATGGCTCACTCATTCTGGTGAAGCAAGGAGCTGAAGCTGTATGGGCAAAGAGCTACACTTTCTCCACTTACAATGCTTGTTTAACGTTTCTCAAAGAAATACAGGCACCCAACTTCGGCTTCAAAGCTCCCTCTCAAACGCTTGAATGCGGCAGGTTCTTCAAATTTTGGATTGAACTACACTTCTACCCTTTTCTCCTCCATTGACCATTTCATCCCCTTCTGTTGCTACAACATTGAATCAGGAAGCGAGGTGAATGACAAAGGCTAGACGATTCGGGGTTTCCACTCCGCTGCTTTATGTTGTAAACCATCTATTGCAAACGCTGAACATTTTAGTATGTAGAAGGTCCCTCTGTCATAGACATGTTAATCAGAAATGGTAGTAATCAGCTGGTAGAGTTCCTTTATTCTGAATAGAAGAAGGAATCATTCTTTGTCTAACTTCTTTTTGTACTACGATCAGAAATATCTTGTCTCGGGTCCTGATTGAGTCCAGTCTAAGCTTCAAATCAACCCTCCTGCAAGATAAAGCTGCAGGCTTCTATGTTCTTGAACGAGCCTTGATTTCAGTTCTTAGTACTTAACCTGATGATACAAGACTATTGCTTGGTCTACGAAACAAGATATTTTTTCAGTTCATATAGATGGAGTGCATACTCATCAACATTCAACAAGCTAGCTCCCTTCTATTGTTTGGCCTAATAAGGTGTGATGAACAAGGGCAGAATTAAGGGCCACTCAATCCTATTGGACTGTTCAGGTTTAGGTATTCCACAACTTTTCCATCAGCATTCAATGCCAAATGGTCCATTTCAGTAAGAATTTGGTTTGTTTAGATGCACATCTTGCCAAATTTCAAGAGTGGGTGCTTGATATGTCTAAAAAAAGATCTCCAATTCAAGAAATGTAGTCCATTTATGGGAGTTTAAAGCCTAAAGCACCTTAAAATGAAAAGGTTTGCCCATGATGTGTCTATTTTGATATATAATGAAAAAAAATGGAAGAGATTATAATGAAAACATCAATTAATATGGAAAACCATAAAAACTTAACTCTATTGCACCTAACACATAAAGAAGTATAAAGAAAGATTCTATATTTGATTGACTTTGGACTGTAATTTTCTTAAAACAAATAACAATCGTTAGGTGAAACTTAAAATTTTATTATCTCAAACACGATTCTCGATAATTGACAAGTCTATCTCGAAAAACTTATTTTAGACGTAATTACTTTAAAATATTTCAAGATTTTAATTTTTGTGAGAAAACTTTGCATGAAAGTAATGCACTAGACATTTAAGGCTGTTCCTGTTCCATCCATTGTTGGTCTGAAATGGTGAGGGAAAAATCCTTAGCAATCCAAGTCAATGTCAAGACTCAAGGATAAGGTTGTAAAAGAATCTACCATACATCACACCTTTGCTGCTGTGTGAAAGCTCTGCTGGCATGGTCCCTGGCCCGTTTCAAGATTCCGTTTCAAAGGGTTTTTCTGCCTGCACATTTGTCTATCACGACAAGCAGGTTTGGTAGGTACAAAACACTCCACTAAGCTACACATTCAAGAACCAAAACTGGAACGATCATGACCCCTTAACCTTTTCTTCTAGATGCACCTCTTTGAGTAGTAGGCTGTGGGTTTGGCCCTCCCCACCCACTCCCCTTGATGTGAAGTTGTGAATACACAAAATTTATGGGGTTTGGGCCCTTGGGATGTATGCAAAGTTTAGTAGATGGGACAGGGTTTTTTCACACATTGTAAACATGCAACTAGCTACCTAGACTTTGATGGTGAAAGAATAGGAAAGGTGTAGCAGTCAGATCCTGAACTTCAACGTTTTTGTATGGAAGGAAACTTACTATACATATTAGAAATAACAGCTTAAAAGAACACTAACTTAACTTCTTCAATTCATTCCTGCTATAATATATATATAAAACATCCTCGCTCCTCGATTTTCTTTAATTTAAAAATAAATTTCATCTACGATCATGAACTTTTAATTCTTATTCTCTGTTATTTCTCGACCTTTGATAATTCTGATTTGATCTTTTTATTACATTATTTTAATAATAATAATTTTACGGTGGACTTTGGTGGAGAAGTGTGAATGCAAGACGTGCATGTGTGAATCCTAGTACCAATAAAGCATATATTCCCTTTAGCTGTGATGCCCCAAGAACAGCAAAATATTGCAGTCCAACTCAAAATAATCTTTGCTTTTATCATATGATTCAAAAACACCTTACCAACAAGTAATTTCTAAAGCTGTTTATATTCCTTTCCGAAGTTCATGTTCTAAATCTAGTATGTTCCTTTTGGTACTTGACTTAGGCAGCAACGAACCAAATCTCCAGATGCCTCTCAAGCTGAGAAACCTTTGTGTTTGACCTCTGCAGGTACAATCACAAAGCATCATCTCAAAATTGAAAACCTAGATTAAAAGCAACACGATTCCCCACCATGGGTGCTTTCTTTGCTATTCATTTTTTCAGATGGTGAACTTTCTCGTAATGGAGAATCAACAAAACCTATTCTTTTTTTCATAAATATTCTTTGCTTTTATTTTCTTTGGTTAGCCAATTTTTCGTACCTTATCATTAAAAATAACGAACCATTTACTTTAAAAAGTTATTATCTTTCTTTAATAATAAAGTCTAAAATTCGAATTTTCACTTTTATGTTTGCACATATTAAAATTTTTCAATTAAATTAAAATTTAACGTGTACCGTGCGTGTATTTTTTATTTTTTTTTCTTGATTCTTTTTTTTTCCATAATTACAACAACAATTAATATAGACCTTCCAAAGTTTTTTTTTTTTTTTTTTGTATTGGAACTGATTTGGGTGATTCTTTTGTATATGATAGCATGACAAAGCTCTCCTTCTTCTTGCCGTGGAATATATGACTTTTTCTATGATTTGAGGCTAATTATAGTCGGTGGAATATTTTGATCAAGACCGGTCGATTTGACAATGTCAATGGTAGCTACACAAACAAATTTTCTTCACAATCATATATGAATCAATTCTGTCACCTTATTTATTTATTTTCAAAATTTACGTCGATGTATCGAAATAAACTTACTTCTTATTTTTTACCGTAAAATATTATTTATCTCAGGAATAAAATTAGATGACAACAAGTTAACATTCTAAACACATATACTAACCTATTTATTATAAAGTACATATAAATAATGATGAATTTAAAATTTTGTACAACGGGTGATTAACAGATAACTATATAAAATTGTAAATTTAATTAATAATTTAATTTAAAATAAAAATAATTATTTTTAAAATAAAATTAAATTTTAATATAAAATTAAAAATTGACAAATAAATATTATAAATAAATTAAACAAATCATGTTATACAAATTGACTCCATCTGATCACAGACACGAACGCCGCTAGTGAGCTGCAATATTTGAAACTTTTCCATTCGAGGGACAGCCAAAAGTTTGGGTTAGCTCATTAAAATGTGTGCCCATATTGTTTGTATTCCTTTGGTTTTCTTTTTTCTTTTTTTTTTTTTGTGTTTTCCAATTTACTATTCTTGGACTTTATAGGTGTTGCCTCGTCAAAGTTGTTGGCAATCAAGCGATATGAACACGTGGACTATAGACAGATTCTTTGTTCTTTTCTTTCGGATAATTTTTTCTTACACGGTAAGATACGTTTCATTTATGCCTAGTAACATCGGTTTAAGGAACTAATCAATTGAATTAAGGTATAATGTTCAAACAAATTTTTTAAGTATTTAAAAATATTTAAATAAATTTTTTATTATATTTAATTAAATATAAAATTAATAAAAATATAAATATTTATTTAAATTTTCTTAAATAATTCATAAACTCTTTTGTATGTTAGACCTTGAATCAATGAATCAATTCGTATGATAAATTTAATATTCCAAACTTAATAAATAACGACTCAGGTTGAATTCGATTGCCAAATACCAATTATCGATCTCATAGAGCTACAAATCGGCAAACCGAACGTGGGAAAGTTCCATGACTTACGGGGGAGCAGAGACAGAGTCAATTAGCTTTTCCCTGTGCAACTCTTTCGAGTAGACTTTAATTTAGGCTTGGTCCTGTGCATGGGCGGTTTGCGAAGTAATTCTTTAAGATGGGATTAGTTAAAGTCGTTAACGTAAAGGCCAAAGAGCTTCAAACCCTTTTTGACTCTTTCAAAGTCCTCTCTCCCCAAAGTTCCATTAAAGAAAGAAAATAGAAGAGAGAGAGAGAGAGAGAGAGAGGCAAAAAGAAAGATAGACAACTCGAAGATTGGGAAAGCCATGGAGCCACCAAAGCACTGAAACAAGGTGCCGGGTCGTTTTCAAAGGGTGTGAACATCCTATTTAGACTAATTATAAAAGATTATTCGATTAAAGCCAAGTGGGTCATTGGGGGAGGGTTATCACTCAAATTGTATAAAAATCAAATAGGAAACAAGCACAAAAGGAGGGAAAAAAAATTAAACTTAGTTAAAGGAAAATATTATTAAAATTGGATCGATTTTGCAGTTTTTTTCTCAATTAGTATCATATGGGTTTTCTTTTATCATTAGCACTTTGTGAATAATTTATGTTCTCACATAGGGTTATACCGTTAATAGAGTAAAATGATTAAAATGCCATTAATTTAAAAGTTAATCAATTTGTTTGGAATTAAAGGTATTTTTTATAATTTCATTGAGTAAAATTATATCCGAAAATACTAATTGAGAAAGATCATACTCAAAAGATGATAATTGAGAAAAAATAACAAGATGTCATACGAAAAAAATTGAAATCATAGGAGGTGAAGATAGAGTTTTAATTTTTTTTACTTTATTTATTTTAAAAAAACTCCTATTGCATTTAGAACATAAATCTTCTGCACTTATTTGATGTCTTGTTGCTTGGTGCTTTTTTCAATAGTTTTATATTAATAATAAAAAAAATTAATTTCAAAATCCTAAATTTTAATGTAAAAATATTAAAAAAATATATGACATAAAATTATAAAAGAGGATTTCTGTTCCTATATTTGTGTATTAAACGTTGGTGAAAGTGGAACATCAACAACATGATCATAATACCATACATGATTTATTTCATGGGCCCATATCATATTATAACGTATTACTATTCCATTAATATGTTTGAATAAAGGATGGGACCCAAACCCATAAAACAGTGGCTGAAATTAAATGTTTTGTACAACATTTATAGTGTTACCTAATTTTCTCTACCAGTCTTAAAAGTCTCAACTCTTGATTTTTTTTGTAATTGAAATTAAATATGATAAAATGGTTAAAAAATTTTATAAGATCAATAAAATTTATATATTTCTTTTCATGATCATAGTTTTCAAAAATACAACTTAACGATTCGAGTTTGAGGGGTTGTGTCACTTATTGTGTATATTCGTAATAAAGAGTTTTATGAACTAAATTTTATGTAATTTAAAGATTGTACATTTTTATTAAATAAAAAAATCTCAAAACGTTTAATTATGAAATTTAAAATTTTTATCATTTATATACATAAAATGATAATTCACTTTCATTAATTATTATCATCTTAGACATAAAAATAAAATTATTTTATATTTCACAAACGAAATTAAATAATTATTAATTAATTTCCATAAACATACCTTGAATACCAATTAATCATCTAACTTCACTTATTAATTTAAAAACTTCACACTAAGTGGCTGTGCACGCAAAGCATGTGTCAACAGAAAACTTGCAACACGTGTCTGATATTAAAGAGGGTGCTCTAGAGTTTTGTCACCCGCTGTCGGATGTTATCAGCACTTTTGTTTCGGTCGAAGGTTGTCCATCGTGGATCGGGTCGGTGGAGGGAAAAGGTCAAAAGTCGATTTTCTCAAATATTTACTTTTGCGTGATCACATGAACTGTCATCTAGTATATCATATAAATAAAAAAATTATAATTTAAATAATAATTAAAATTTTATTAAAATTATAACTTTATATAAATATAATTCAAATAAAAAATTAGTTTAATATAACAAAAATAAAAAATTTAATTACATAAACGAATATAATTCAAATATTTATTTATTATTTAAGGTTTTTTATTATATAAAAGGTTTTGGGTTCACACTTCTTCTCGAGAACATAAAAAGAATATTGTATATTTTTTCTTTTTGAGGATAAAAATATTTATATGTTAGTGAAGGAAAAATCATCTAAAATTTGTTAATTATTTAAAAAGCTAGTGAATTCTTAAAATATAAGGTATTGGACCATATCATTACAAAGAAATTAAAATGGGGTATGCAGCAACCATAAAACTATACTATCCTTTGCCTCGTGTGGGATGTATTGTCGATGGTCGAATATATTAATATAGAGCAATATTATAATTTTTTATAAAAAAATTTATTTATTTATTTTCCTAACTTTGAATCAAATTCAAATTCCATTGGTCTATAGTTGTTTAGCAATGCTTAATTATCGATTTCTTTTAAAGTTGTTCTAGATCGAGATTTTTTATTTTAATTTTTCTATAATAATTATAATGCAAGAAAACACGGTTAAGTTTTGAATATAATAATTTGAAAAGGAAAGAAGAATATTTTTATTTTATAATATGTAACAAGAATCTCACACTGTTTTTTATTTTTCTCCGTTACACAAACTTCCAAAAGACAATGGATTAAAAAGATATCCAAATAATGAAAGGGACAGCTAAATTAATTATGAGACATTAAAGTCCAAGTTAAAAGTCAATTATGTAATTAATAAAATTAATTATTGTTAATTAAAGATTAAGTTATTAGGTTTTTGAATTTAAGGTAAATTTTATTTACATTTTTTGTGGTTTTTATTTTTTTTCGATAAGGTTTTTTATATCAATTAGTATCATGTGAATTTTTTTGTTAATTAACACTTTGTATTACTTTTATAAAAAAATATACTTTTAATTTTATTAATAAAATTGTAAAAACCACTCTTAAGTAGAATAAACATATTACTTTTAATTAAAATGTTTTTAATATATAAAGAAAAATTAACAATTTAACTTTTTCGGGAGAACAGAAATTATTTATAAATTTTTTTTGTAAAAAATATTTATATGACATTAAATGAAAATATAAAACCATAAATTATCATGTGAAAAAAATTTAAAATGGAAATGAAGTTTACTCTTTATATTTATGAGCTACGACGGTCTAAAACATCGTTTTCGACGTCGTACTCGTGAAAAATCGATAAAAAATTTAAAATTAATAAATAATACAAAAACAAAAACAACGTATTTGCGTGAGAAGTCCTTTTCTATGTCCTCCTCTCCCTTTTCCTTAATTACACAACAAGGACAAAATAAGTTGTTCATCGTTTCACCCTCACTCTCCTTATAAAATTACTTCTCTTGCCATTCCTCGATGCTCGTGCTCTCCTAAGAGGGCCCGCACTCTGCTAATTCCCTTTCATCTTCTTTCATCTATAAATACCCCTCTCTGCCAGGTTGCTTCCTCCAAACAAAAGTCGCGTATCTCCGTAATTCCTTGCCCCAACCCGAGGCGATATCTGTCATTCTGAATCCCCTCTCCCCGCATTCTTCCCCGAGGGCGGTTTTTGCATAAGAGAGAGAGAGAGAGAGAGAGAGAGAGAGAGAGAGGAAGGAAAGGAAAAGAAAGGACTCGTGGAAGCTCTGCTCGCGTGATGCGTGGAATAGTGGTGACACGACCAAGACATGGCTAGCGATCCTTTCCGTCTGCTTTCTTTCTCTTCTTCTTCTTCTTCTAAATGGCGTTTCTCTCGTTTCATGGTGTATAGGAAATCCAAACCCTAACAATCTCTGCTTTTTTTTTTTCCCGTTCGGTCACCTTTTTCTTCTTCTTTATTTTGTTGATTTCGTTGTAAATATTCAGGTACGATTTCCTAGTTACTCTTCATTGTTCCTCCTACATTGCCTTGTATAACAAAGCTGACGTTTTGATTTGGATTTTTTGTTTTTTGTTTTTTTTTTTTGGTGCGCACAGAGAGAGCGATGGCAGAGTTAGCGAAGGTGTTGTATATAGTTGTGGTGGACGAAGGTGAGAAGAGAGAGAAGGAGACGTCGTCGTTTCGATACACGCGACCGGTTCTTCAGAGCACTCTTCAACTCATGGGCTGCAAAGCTCGTCATGCCTTCAAGGTTTTCCTCTCTTTTTTTGTTCCGTTAACCTTCCTGTTTTCTGAATTTAGATGATTTCCTTTTTTCTTTGCCTAGAACAAATTGGTTGATTTTGCTTAATTATCGATTTACGATTTAATCTCGATTACGTTTGATCAATTGTTGCTTTCTTGTTTGATCGAGAAATTGTAAGTACGAAATAAAAATTAAAAATGTGGATGATGAGGTGATAGATCTGGATTGCTTGTAACGTGTTTCTATGCAATTCATAGATTTCAATTTTACATGATTTTCTTCTTTGCTGCTGAGTCAAAGCAGTACGAATCTTAACAATTTGGTTGTAGCATTTTTTTTCTGTTTCAGTTTTTCAAAAATTCCGCATTATGTCGCTGTCATTGACTTTTTGACTGAATATTTATTCTCATTGTACCTTTAAAACAAGATGCTGGATTGTGGAGGTTTTAGGTCCCTTTTTGTTTCTGCAATTTTAAGAACTTTGGCATAGATCGAAGTTCATGAAGATGAAATCAATTTTGATCTGTTTACCTTTTTTCTTGACGCTTCCACGTTGCAGTTCTCTTTTTACCATGTGATCTCATCATCATCTGGTGATTTTATTGCCTAATCATGTTCACATTATCCGTTTAAGTTTTAGTTGGTGATTTACCTTCTGCTTCTTGTTGGGAGATAGAGATCATCATTGTCATGTTTAGGGACAGTTTGAGACTTAAATTAATGTACTTGTCTAAGTAAGAATATCTAGTTTGAGACTAGGTCTTTTCCTCAATCAGTTGCCTATATAAAATTCTTGTGTACTGCACCAGATTCTCTGTCACATGATCACTTTTGACTTTATGTTAGTTAATTTGGCAATAATTTTATGGTGTTGGTTGTGATATATCATTTCATTTTAATTTTCTAATTCTACATGATTGGTTTTCTCTCTCTCTCTCTCTCTCTCTTTTTTAATTGTTATGGCAAGTGGATCCTTTTGCTAAATGCCCTCTTTATACTTCTTTTCAGATTAGCCAAAGGGTTTTTGCATTGATAAGAAGTGAGTCTTCTTACAACTCTCTACTTCAAGAAGGAAGTGAGACATTGAATTCTGATGGTTTGAGAGGAAACTCTGAGAAGGAAGATGTTTGTCCTGCCAATGGTGATAGAAATAAGAGTATACCATTTGAGTTGTACAAAAGACGCACATCTGTTGTTGTTAAAAGAGAAACTTTCTTAGATGTTGTCTGTGATGCTCTGGCTGAATATAAGTATGTGGGTCCAAACCAGAGGGCTGACTTGATTTTGGCTTGCAGGTATTGTGTGAGATCTTATAACTACCTCAGAAAAAAAAAAAAAATAGAAGACATTGCATATAATTAATTGCTGCATGTTCGTATTCTTTTTGTAATTTCTAGAGGTGATTGTGAGTAGCTTGGACACTGATAGTTTATGCTTCTTCATTTATTCTGACTTGTTTGACATAACAAATTTTTCATAGTATAAATTAAGAGGTAGACTATTCAAGCAACATTGTCTCCAGAGGCTTGTTCAATTGGGTGCCTGCATTTCTTTTTCCTTTTTGGTGGCTTGGCCAACAAGAAGACCGTTCATTATCACAAACATATCATAAGTTTTTAATGTAACAAATTTACATTATTAATGCCTGTGCAAATGCGCATATGTGATATGGGGGTCGTGATAGTAGGTATTAAATGTCCTATGCTTGGATCTTTTGATTGGGGGTCTACAAATCAGATGCAAGCACCTTCTTGTCTCCCCTTGTAACTGTATTTGGTCTGCACTGCAGAATCCGAGAGAGGAAGGAATCTGTAACTGTGCTGTTGTGTGGCACTAGCGGTTGTGGCAAATCAACTCTGTCTGCTTTGCTGGTATGTTTGCTTTGCATATTAATGTTTTATTTGAGTGTAGTTCTACTCACCTTTATATCTTATTTTAGTCATGGTGTGGATAGGTGATGTCAACTAATTTTGTAACTGCATTCCAATAGTGCTTTTGATCATGTCATGCAGGGTAGCAGGTTGGGAGTTACAACTGTGATTTCAACTGACTCGATTCGCCACATGATGAGGAGTTTTGTAAATGAGAAGCAAAATCCTTTACTCTGGGCTTCGACCTACCATGCTGGGGAGTGTTTGGATCCTGTGGCAGTTGCAGAAGCGAAGGCTAAGAAGAAAGCAAAAAAATTGGCAGGCACCACTCAATCACTTCCTAAAGGTGAGCTAGCGGATGGTTCTTCGGCTGGCAAGTCCAATGCTCAACCAATGGAGAATGGTTCTACTAGTACTGAATTGATCAGTCCCAAACAGATGGCTGTTGAAGGATTCAAGGCACAAAGTGAGATGGTCATTGACAGTCTAGACAGATTGATTACTGCATGGGAAGAAAGGAAAGAGTCTGTAGTTGTCGAGGGTGTTCACTTAAGCCTAAATTTTGTTGTGAGTAGACTTTTGGTTTGTTCCTTGCAATCAGATGTATTCATTTCCCCCAACTTCTCTTGTTCTTGTATTGATTTTTGATCTTTGTGTGCAGATGGGGCTTATGAAGAAACATCCTTCGATTATTCCTTTCATGATATACATTACAAATGAAGACAAACACTTGGAACGATTTGCAGTTCGTGCAAAGTACATGACATTGGACCCTGCAAAAAATAAATATGTGAAATATATAAGGAATATCAGGACGATACAGGATTATCTATGCAAAAGAGCTGACAAGCATTTGGTCCCCAAAATAAACAACACAAATGTTGACAAAAGTGTGGCGGCCATACATGCAACAGTTTTCAGTTGCCTCCGGAGGCGTGAAGCTGGGGAGCCACTTTATGATTCTATAACAAATACAGTTGCTGTGGTTGATGAGGAATACCGGAATCAGTGTGCTGCCAATTCGCTGAGCTCCAAGGGAATGTTTCAGCTGATCCAGAGGAATGGTTCTTCGAGGCAACTGATGGCTCTTCTTAACACTGATGGATCTGTGGCAAAAGCTTGGCCAGTTGAATCAGTTGATGGTAATGGAAGGTCCATATCTGGCCATGGGGCAGAGGGTGGAATAGGCATTCCCTTGTATGGACCTTTAATAATTGGCAAGGCTGAACCTGTTAATCTTCAATTTGGTCACTTTGGAATTAGTGCCTGGCCTAGTGATGGTGGCACAAGTCGTGCTGGAAGTGTAGATGAGTCAAGATGTGATGGGACTGATAATGGCAGTAGATACCAATCTTCTTGCTGCAGCTCGCCAAGGATGTCTGATGGTCCTGCAAAGGAGGTATTGACCACTTATCATTGGTTTTTTCTTTTAATACTCTTATCAAAGCTTTTGGTTATTTTTTCATGTGTATGCAGCAAATTAGATGAAATAATAAGCAAATGGAAGTCACCTTTAATACTAATAGTGTGAATTTTTTTTTCTTAATTTATTTTGGGCTTGGATTATTGATTCTGTCTCTTTCTGACAGCTAAAGGAGGAAAATTCAGTGTATGGCAGTGATGAAGAAGTTGACGATCCACCTGAAGCAGACAGTGATGAGGATTTTAGTGATGATGGTGACAAACAAGTCCATGAAGAGGTAAGAACTTGGGTTAGATTCTAGAAGAGATGAATATATATATATATATAAGCATGGCAACCTGCCTTGCAATTTGTTCCAAAAGGAGTTGTTATGGGTTCTTTATATATGTGTTATGTGAAGACCAGGGATACTTTGTTCGAATGTTGGATGATTGAAATGGCATTAGGTTCTGCTTTCTGAGACGCATAGATTTTTATCCTAATCTAAAGTCTTCATCTTAGAGTTGCAAATGAAACAAGGTCTTATATTTTTGCTTTCAGATTCCGTGTAGATTTGACTCTAATTTCTATTCTTTTCTGTTCTACAGGTGGGCTCTGTTGATGAAGGCTCAACAAAGTCAGATGAAGAGTATGATGATCTGGCAATGCAGGATGTGCAGGAGAATGGCTACTGGTCAGATGATGATGAAGACCGTCACGACAAGGTGGTGACGATGTCTGGGGATCAAGCAACCGGCACAAGAGCGGATAAATATAGCAAGAATTTGGACCTCTTCCTCAGAAGTAGAAGTGAGCAGTTGTCCGAACCATTATGCTCTTATTCGTCTCTGCTTATGGAGAGAAACAAGAGGGGATTGGCACCTTTCGGCAATGTTAAAATGAGAAAACGCTCCCTCAGTATTCCAGCCATAGGGAAGCATGGCTCTATAATCAGTGATCCCATACTTTCAGGAGCCCCACAGCGGTAGCCAAAACAGTTTTGTTCTTATTAGCGTTTTGATGTTTTGTTTTATGTCCCATTTGTGGCTCCCGTATAATTAGGTAATTTACCCCCCCCCCCCCCCCCCCCGAGTTGCTAACCCCTCTGCCCATTTTCTGCTCTCATGTACAGTGATGCTTGGTTATGGTTGCATGACTGGCAATGATGCTTTAATGTTAAATTTTATTGTTTTTGATAAATGCCATGGATGAACTCAATTCGTACATACGCAATTGAATTGAGAATCAAAGTTTAACTGATCTCTTGTCTTCATTAGTGCAGTGCCTTTAATGTGGCCAATATGCCATTCTTAATACAAATCAAGCAAGAGATAATCCATTCTTAAACAAAGCATGAAACAGGGAGAGCACCAACAAACTATGGATTCACAAACTGAACACACGTGCATTCTAGCAAAATATGGTATTCTTTGGAATTCCATAGCCAACAAGAAGCTTTAGAGACAAGTTAATTGGTCTCTATCTCCATGTGCCACTGCCACTTCATTTTCGGATTGTGATCTGACTTGTGATACAAATCGAGCAAGAGATTAATGCATAATAGAGCTACAACCACATTGAATCAAATTTAGTTTTATGGATAAAGCCTAATACATGGGAGATTGACAGTAAAAGGAGTAATATCAAAATAGAAGGTAGCATTGCCCCTCCTTGGCATACTATATTAGTATAATAATGCCACTAAGTTTTCTTTTCGGCTCAAACCAAACACCTTCATTTAGGAACGGAGGCCCTCCCTGTGAATCAAATTTTGCTTAAACCCTACTTAAATCACAACTCTTTTCTGCATCAATACTATATGCTCTGAATCATGATTAGATGTTTCGAAATAGGCTTTATTTACATCAGTAAAGCTTTTTCCTGGTTATGCAGCCCAAGTGCAAAGACTATGATGTGGTGTTTGCTGTTCGAATCCATCCGTGGTTCCAAATTTTGTCACCATAGCATTCTGCAAGATTTGCTCCATTCGAAACTTGAAAAATTGTCAGCACTTGTCAGCAGCAGCCCCTGTTTGTTGTTCAAGAGACATCCGTGTTGGTGTTGGCAAAAACAATCATATGAAATCTTAATTTCTTTTTACGTTATCTGGCTTCAGAGCCCCTAGCTTCCTGGAAGTCATCTCTCACACAACACCTACAACGGTTTTTAAGCCCTTTCTATTGCCACTCCACTAAATTTCTTTCCTTGCATTTTTAGCTGATTGCAGATGTGAAGCTTACTGCTTTAGGGCATACACCCCTCTTAATCATTATGTTAAGCAGCATCTTTGCTTTCTCAGTCTGATAAATTTCACACAATAATTTCCCCATCTGATTGCATAGGTACATATCAGAATGAAATCCTTTCCTCTCCATCTCAATTCGCAACTCAAAAGCTTCATCAACCATCCCATTCTGGCAAAATCTATCAATCAACATATCATACATAACCTTGTCCAACTCAAATCCCTTCTTTTGCATCTCATTTACATACTTCATTGCCATTTCCATTTCTCCAACCTTCGAATACCCATTTATTAACGGCCAATATGTATCAGCATTTGGCTTTACACCTCTATTGCTCATTCTATCAAACAACAATAACACATTCTCTATTGATCCTAACTTGCAATAACCATTTATCATCAAATTATACAAATAAGTATCAACTTTCAAACCTTTGTCATGCATCTCTCCAATCAACCTTCCAGCTTCATTGATTTTCCCATAGCTTGTATACCCATCAATCAAAAATTTAAAGGTCTCGACATTGAATTCCACTCCTGCTTTTTCCATCAAACCTAACACCAAATCCAACTCCTCAAAATCCCATCTCTTTGCACAAGCATCTATCATAATATTATAAGTTATTACATTGGCTTTAATCCCTCTATCTGCCATCTCCTCCACTATCTCTCTACCTTTCTTCACATCCCCGTTTCTACACAACCCATCAACCACAGCTGTCAATGAATAAACAGAAATTTCAATACCTGTTTCCACCATTAAATAAAAGAAATGTAAAGCCAACCCCAATTCATCAGCTCCCTTAAGAGCAATCAAATGAACAGTACAAGTTCTCTCATCAATCTTAATCCCATTATTCTTCATATAATCAAAAGTCTTTAATACCTCACCAAATTTTCCATTATCAGAGTAAACTTTAAGCATTAAATTATAAAACTTTGTTATAACTTTGGACTCAAAACAGCAGTTCTCAACAGCAGAAGCTATAACAAGAAAAGGGTACCTGAGACTTTCATCAACCGAGACAGATTTTAGCATAGCTTCAGCATCCGAAAACAATCTGGCTTTAAGAAGCCTACAAGTAAGGGTCAAGTGAGCTTGAAGATCAGGCTTGAAGGAAACCAAAGATTGGTTTTTGATGACAAGGTTGAAGAAACGGAAGCATTTGGAGGCTTTGAGATCTGGGTTTGTGAGTATATCATGGAAAGTGGTGGGATTGAGATCGGAAATAGTAGAGGCATCGAGGGGCTTGGAAGTCGTTAGAAATTGGGAGATAAAGTCCGGTAAGGGTTGATAAGGTTTTGACGAAAGGCCTGATGGGTAAGATTTTTTAACAGTTTTCAGGGTCTTGAGAAAGTTTTGGAGAGTCATTTGGAGTACTGGAGCTCGGAACAAGACCGCAAACTTTGAGCCTCCCCCCTCAAAACAGAAACAAAATCAGTGCCCCCATAGTGTATAGTAAAAACGTAAAAGAGAAGCACTGAAATTGAGTCGAGGTGTCGTCCTGGCTTGCCGGGCGTCCTTTGGTTTGGGTTGCTGGTGCTTAGATCATGGGCCTGCTTTGCCTTTTGTTTGTTGCTGATTTGGAAAAAGGGGCCTTGTTTGCTGATTGTTCTGTTTTTGGGTTTGAGTTCAGCTCTGGCCCGAAAATGGTTTCATGAACATTTTCGAATCTGATTTTGTAATTTTCTTTTCTGTGTATAAACCAATGAAAGAGGAAATAAGTAGGGACTAAGAAGATGGGTATGGATAAACACTCATTAATCTGTTGTCTCTCTTTTATCAATAAAAGAACATGCATTTTCCAGGCAAGGAAAAGGAACCTAATACCCTATGCTAACCCTGGTGTCATCTGAAAGCATCACATGATATCATGATTTTGCCAAATGAGTGGTGTTAAATACAGAAAAAAGAGCCTCCATCAATGGCTGTGATTGTGACCACATTTCTCCCTGATTCTGAATCTTCAGCTTGGTCACACCTTTGCACTAAAAACCAGAACTTCAATCGTTCATTGTAAAAGCAACCTCTTCAGCCCACGCCCCAGCTAATATAGACTGAGGTGCTGCAGAAATCAGCATTAACTGCACCGCAATCTTCAATTCATTATGGCCAAACATGAAAGATCTCATGCCTGGCAACCCATGCTGGTCCTTTCACTTGCATGCTTGCCACGTGAAAACCCACTGCTTCTATCAGATGGACCACGAACACGCAACAATGGGGGACCATTGTTGGCCTTTTGGGTCCACTCAGCCAATGCTCTTTTGAAAAGGAAAATGAAAATTTTGTGTACTGCTATGTGACAACATTGAAAAAGGAATCCTTAATCATGGCGGATCACGTTTTTCATTTTGACAAAAATTTTTCAAGATTATCAGGCGTGTTCTTGTTGTCTAATCTGATATTTTCATGTTCATAGATCACACATGAATGATTTTGATTCAACAATTCTGACATACAATAGTCTTATAGCAGGTTTCTTCACTCTTGGGATAGCTTTTCTCGTGCAAGGACTATATTTGATTGGATTCAGATCGATGTCAAAGGAAAAGAGGTACAGATGCGTGGCTAGCTATGTTCCTCAGAAACATCTACAGAAACCCCACTCCCAAACTAAGCCCCGCTTCATGAAAATAGATGTGCAGAGAAAGGAACAGCTTTGATTTATATATCAGAAAACACACATTAATTAAACGAAGCTTTTTGGAGATATTTTAAGTCTTAATCTTTGATGATGGAAGAATGGTATTACAGGTTTACTTGTAAGACTTAATTTCCTCATCCATTTCCAAATCTTCATTTGTTAATCACATGGAAGGTGTAAGGCAGAATGATTAGAGATACATGCAGAAGCATTAAGTTACAGTGCCTTGTATTGAAAAGCTTAATGATTTGCTTCAGCTTCTTGGACTTGAACTGAAACCATGCATACAAGACAAAAAGGATATATCAATCCATGAAAATATTTTTAGCCTATATGTGCATTGCCCATGTGTTCCTTTTGTTGGCTGATTGCATGTAGCAGCCTCTTTTCCAAGCCAATTAGATGGGTTGGAAATTTGTCACCTTATCATTTGTTTCAAGCACCAGCATCTAAAAAGCCTGATTCATCTATTACTCTCTTGTCATAGCATTCAAAATGTACCAGGCAATTAAACTTTCACTACCAGAAAATAGTGTGTAATCTACGTACAGAAGAAAAAAAGAAAACATCAGCAAGAATTCATATAGTTTCCTTGTATTTTTTCCCCATGATTAAGATCAGTTATCATATTGATCACATATGGATCATCCAGCTTTTGATGAAGTTTTCAGTAACACAATAAAGTGAGTACAACATGGAGTTCATGTGGTACCTGCTGATGTGTGTGGTGTGCAGATATCCAACGCAGGAGCTCACACATACAACCACGCAAAAGAAAGAATCATAGCTGAGTTATTGTTTAATCCAGTTCCCAAGCTCTGAAAGCAATAAAAGCAACCAAAAAGATAATGAATACTTAGTTTCTGCAACCAATAGTCAGGGTTCAATACTGATAAGCAAAATATCTAGTTTCTGCGAAGAAACTGATCAAAGTCATCAAAATCGAGAGTTTCTCAAATTTTCATTACCATGTGACTATAAGTTTTTGTCCTTGACAGCCCAACATGACATGACTTGGGAATCCTGGCACAAGAATATTTTTGTACGAAGTAGGACCATAGATATTATTATCGTGAAAACAATATTGATTGCACTATACACCCTTGAGTCCATTCTATAATTAGATGTCTTTCTTTCCATGATTGTCGAAGCATTTGCATTAAATCGTACCCTGCAGTGGTGTTTTCATCTTAGTTTCAAGCCAAGAGAAGTTAATATCTAATACCGTACCTAGCTGGTGCTTGATGATAGACTACTCTGCTAGATTTTCAGATGAATATTAGCAGAGGGAAACCGGTATAGATATATATATAGTAAAATAAATAACCGATAAAAAAAATTTTAATTGAATTCAATCGTAGATTATAGAGTGTCGATTCATAAATAATACATAATTAACAGGGCTAAAAGATCTTAATACGAAGCAATATTATCATATAATTGTAGTTAAAACAAGGGTTGTAAATCAATGTTAGAGATTAGGGGCAAACCAGTAACAATTGAAGCATTATCAAACTTCTTCATCATCCCAAAAGGGTCCTATTGGGTTTACAATAGACTATGATTCTAGGTTAAGCAAATGTAGGTGTACACAAAAAACACACACATAAGTTATGCAAAGCCAAAGAGAAGGGGATCCTCAAGATTACTACAAGGTGAGAAGAGAGAACTTGGAATGAAGTAACTACTAGGTGAGGTTCCTACATATGAAAACCAAGTCATCTGAAGCTAATCCTTTAGTCTGACCTTGAAAATCTGACTTGGTATTGTATAGATCGCAAATAATAGTACATTCTTTTGCGGATTCTTTAGCTAAATTTGGTGTGCTTCGTTTCGAAATACCTTGTATTTGGTAGTCAAATATGTTCTTGTTTCTCTAACTATACGCGTGTCTCAAACATATTAGGATATTGCATACATATCGATTTTCTGATATTAATAAAATTTGGTTTTCTTGACTGATAAAGAAAGAAAAAAAAAACAGTAAATTCATATGTAAACGACCAAATGCGCGTATGCATTACTGCATAGGTGTACTAGACTGGAGCCATTCATTGTACCATAGATGCATGCTTGTCTTTCTTCCTATTGGAGTATCAGAGAAAATTTAAAAATGGGGTACCACCAATCAATGATGATGGGACTCCAATTTCGTAATCCCAGTCATCTATTTTGTGCTTATTAATACTTGTAAAGGAGGAAATTATTACCAAATGGAAAAGCACATGGTAAGAATTATATATGTGTACTACTTGTTTGTCATTGTGAAAAAGTACTGAGATTTTTATTACAATTGTAAAAGGAAAGTTACAAATCTGAAGTTAAGGTTAAGAATCTCTTGTACCTTAAACTCTTGCTTTTACTAATTCATCTGCAAGTGAGTTTGTTTCTTTAAAGATGTGATTTTTCTTGTATGAAGAACAAAAATCTTGAAAACTTTTTCTCTATGACTATAGCATATTGCATTGCTTTTGAGGAAGAATTATATTTGATATTCCTAGCTGATTGGTTTTATTAGGTTTGGAATTTGATTGAGTATGTAAAAGCATGCCATCACAACTACCCAAGTATTACAGCAGCCAAATTCAAGAGATCCAGCCTTACCAGAAAGTCATAATTTGCAAGCTATCTTGGTAACTTCTGAACATGAAATATTGAAGAAGAAAGTTGTTGACATGGTAGTTCTATGTTAGCAGTGAGAATATGGAGTTTAGATAAGGGACTGACATGAAAATTGGAGAGGCAGATATGTTCAGAGGCAGACTAGAAATGGATAATGTGAATGATGATTACACTCAGGGGCAGAGATCAAAAAGGGGGCTTAATTAACTAGTTAATGAAGAGATATGGAAACTAGTTGAAGATTGAAGAACTGATTGGAGAAGCAAAACAAACTAAAGGCTCAAGTTCCAATGCTGACTAGTTACAGAATCATACACATAAAGCTTTCTAGACTCAGAGCCCAGAAAGATTTTTCTGCTGAAACGAAACAGGAAACTGACTCAGAGCTACAGTAAGAACTTGACCAAGAGATATATTCAACAGAAAGAAGGCCTATATGCATGTTACAAATATGGCTTAACCCTTAATTTTTCTCTTGGCAGAAAGACAAACTATTCAAAAGATTTTCCATGATATCTTTGTAATAGTTGATAAGTCAGTGGGCCAATCAGTTTGGCTAATAAGAATTTAATGCAATGAACGGCTAAGCAGGAAGAAACTAGGGCCATATACCCTTAACGTATAGGGCACAGAATATGAGTACCAAAAGCTTGGAAAGTGATGGAGGCACACAGAAATCCATAACTTTTTGTAGATTGAATTATCACTTTCTTGGCTGAAGAAGCAAAATTTTACTGATATTGTGAACAACTTTCTGGGGTACTAGCTAGTATTATTGAAGAGATGAGAAATAGGTGGGACTGCACAGTCTATAGAGAGAGAGAGAGAGAGAACATGGTGAAGGGTCCAAGTTGCAAGATGCGTCTCTGGTGGTTGGTCCACCAACAAGGGGTGATGGGTGATTAATGCAAAAGCTATCCACAACACAAACAATATTATGGCAATGCCAATGTGACATGTTCCCACCATGATCTCTCTTTTCCACATTGAAGTTCCTCAGGGCAGTTCCAATTTTCAACGATCTAGAAATTCTTAAGGACAAAATCCACTTGGAAGAATGTCCACAAACTTTTTTCTTTTTTTTTAATTTTTAAAATTGCTTAATCAAATATGTTTTGAAATCTTTTCTTCTAGTGAAGACAAAGGTGGTGGGAAGAACCAAAAAAACTTGCAGTAAGCTATTTAGCTGATATCATCAAATCCCATAAAACAAAACAAATCGAAATCACCTCATTTCTCTCTCACCTTTTCTTTTAGAGTTTGCAGTCTCTCCTGGAAGCCAACCCAACACCTAGCTGGCCTTCATGGAAGCTCATTAGAAAACCAGTACCATCCTTACAGGGAAGATTGCTCCTTTGCCTATCTGCAATCCAGCAAGCAAAAATCTTTAATGATATGATCAAAAATCAAAGATCTGCAAACTACAAGAATGGATCTAATCTCTTTTAACAGCATCAAGCAAAGATAACACAACAGGAGATAACATGGGTCGATAAAGATTTCACCTTTTTGAGATATCCTCTCAACAGCTTATGTCAAAGGCTCTATCTTCTTTTTTTTTTTTCTTTTAAGTTCCTGGGCAAAGTCCCTTCTCCATGAAAAAGTACCCATTTCCACTGCAGCAGTATATATCTGGCTCAGAAGAATAATCATAGATCTGCAAGTCAAAGTCCTTTTGAAACAGCCTAGTAGACACTATTTGTTATGGCTACCTTACCCTGCAAAGTGCAAAAAAGAGAACATAACATTAAAAAACTTAAAAAAAAAAACATTAAATCCATTTACCCCATCAAAGATTGAAGTTTAGTATATAAAAGAAGAAAAAAACACTATATACCCACCTGACAACAACAGAGAAAGGGGGGGAGAAACCTTTGCCAAGAGAGAATCATCTTTTTTTTTTTTTTTTGGTTGTTGATGTTATGATTTCGAAGTGTGCAAAGTGGCACACTGTACTTTGAAACTGAGAGAAAGAAAGGGTCTTTTGTATAGTCGTTTATTGCCGATGCAGCATCATCAAGATTCTCACTTTCCAAACAACTTTGGCATAAAGGAGAAGGGAAAAGAAAGGGGAAGGGGAGAAAAAAAGAAGAGAGTTTGTATTATCCATCACCACCACCGTGCATTTGCATGTGAATCTTGATGATGCTACACCCGCAAACAACGACTGTCAATCTATCTATCCAATATCCATGCACAACATAAAGAGAGAGAAAGCCTTGCTGGAACTCAATATGGGATTTAGTATATAAAAGGAGAGGAGAGAAAGGCAAACATTTGAGTTTGACCCAAAGGGCCAAAGATCATGGGAAAAATCTTTGGAAGAAAAACAAAATAAAAATAAATAAATAAGAAAGACTTTATATCCTAAAGTTGTTCTTTTATTAATACTATATATATATATATATATTTATATAAATTAATATTAAGAAAAATTTTCGTATTCTTAGCATCAAAGGGGGTGTGCACGAGGACCAGCTGATGTGGCCTGTTACCAGTGGTTAAAACATAAAGTGATTACGTGAGAGCTGCCCAAGAAGAATCTAACAAGTTGAACCTCCATCTCTATAAACAAACAAAAACACACCCACAAACCCTATTTTTCTTCTTTATAATATGAAGTAAATCAGGGGAGGGGAGTTAGCATATTTTTTTTTCCACTGGAGAAACAGCAGTTCCTATGGAAACTAGCAGATGTACTGATCAAAAGCTAAGCAGCTGCTAGTATCTTTTCAAAACTACCCATGTCGACAAGTGCATCTATTTGGCCTATGAAATTTTAGCCTAACCTGATATGATAGAGCTAGAATTAGCAGAACCAAGACCCCAAAATGCATTTGTAAAAAAAACACAAGCAGGAAAAGTGAGAGAAATGATCTTGAGAAGGAGAGCATACTTAGCCAGTGATTAGATCTATAACTGAAGAACAGAAGAAAAGTATCAAAGTGGGGGAAGAGAGGGTTTTGGTTTCACATGGATACCAAGTGGTAACAGTGGAAGGAGAGTGACAGAGAGTTAGTGATAGGTTAATTACATATATATAAATATATATATTTATATTTATATTTATATATTAAAAATGACACAAAATTTAATTGGGGTTTTAATGAATTTTATTGAAGATTTTACCATCTGTGGGTTTTGATTGGTTAATGCTTAGCTGTACAGTACAGCACTCATATGTTGCTGCAGTTACACATCGCCATCTTCCCACAAAGCCTAGCTAGTTTTTATTTTCTAGCTAAGTGCTGGTCCAATCAGACCACCATCTTCTTCTACTCTTCTTACCATGCACTCTCCCAATTTAACTTGAAAGGTTTAAAAAAAGAGGATTACAATAAAGAGTACTACTGATTAGGTCACACCCTTTTTCTAATTTTTTTTGTTATTGTTTGGTAAAGGGAGATTCAAATTCATAATTTAAACTTCTTATGACAATTTAAGATATATATTAATTATTAAATCAAATACTCGTAACTTTTAGGTTTATATTGAAAAATAAGTTTAATTTTAGTGTCTTTATTGTAGTCGTACTCTTTTGGAGATTTTATCTCTGAAGAATGTTGCTTCAAGTAATTAGAGTTTAATTTGATTCTTAGGAAACACA
This sequence comes from Theobroma cacao, assembly GCF_053813885.1. Taxonomy (NCBI): domain Eukaryota; kingdom Viridiplantae; phylum Streptophyta; class Magnoliopsida; order Malvales; family Malvaceae; genus Theobroma; species Theobroma cacao. The sequence goes on from NC_142647.1 coordinate 49,620,187, forward strand.
CCCTATAGTTAATATTAAATAAAATTCTAGGTGATTGCTTAGAGATTATGGCAAAAATCAACCCAGAATGAAAATTAGATAGTCGAGGGATTGAATTTGGTGCCACCCTTGACACACATGTGCTGCCATACTAAGTACATGATTTAATTTCTAGTTAAAGCTTTATATCCACCACATGACAGGAGGGAGAGAAACAAACATGCTCTTCTTGACTACCTTAATTTTTGTTCCAAATTATGATCTTTTGACTGAAATTTGTGTTGATGTTGGGATTGAAAAATCATGCTCCTATGTCCTAAAAAATGTGGGATCAAACATTTCAACAATTCGATGGAAAACTCGGAAATTTGAGGCCAATTAAATGACTTGTAACCTAATGGTTTACTTTTTCTCGAACAACATCGAATGATTTTGAGTTTGAATCTTAGAGAGAAGAAAACAATGTCATTATAAAAATAATTATTTAAAATTTCAAGATTAAAATGGCTTCCAATTCTTTCATATTGCAAAATTGTAAAACGAATAATTAATTCAAAGTCATTTTCTTGAGATGAATTTTTTAAGACACTCATTAGTTATTGTTTAAAAATTGCTCAGTTACATGTAAAATTAAAAATTTTATCTGTTTACTTTGTATCGATAGACACGATAATACGGTTTCATTGTTTAAATATATATACTTAAAAATATCATATTATCCTTTCATTACTTTGCATGCTAAAATTAAAATATACTTAAACATTGTATTTACTGAGTAATTTACTTGATTTTCTTTGTGTTATCGAATTTTCTTGCAAAAATTGGACCAAATATTTGCTTTCATTCTCACAGTGTCTATATATAGCGTTGATGCGAAGAGAAAATGGAACCAAATAAACCGTTGGCCACCAGTTTTCTGCAGAGTGATCTTTTTCCCATGGAAAAAAAAAATATAATAAATTAATAATAATACTGAATTGATAGATTCCTTCCATCAAGCCTCCACCTGAACCAGGGCCCAGGTCCGTACAATCTGATGTGGCCGATGCAGATTTTTCTTTTCATTTTGTTGGCCACTCGACCTGATCTTTTTTCTTTTCAATCATCATCATTGAGAAAATTTAGATTGAAATTTGTCAGATGCTTTCTTTTTATTTATTTATTTATTTTTAAAGAAATTTAATTCATTTATGGAGTATTAAATTCATCACATCACCATTGGACCATGCAAGATTTTTTTAATCATTAGCAGCCTATTACACTACTGAGATTAGCTCTGGCAATATAGAAAAAACTGGAAGGAGAAGTAAACTTCCTTCATTGAATTGCAATTAAATCATCATTAATTTCTCTTTAATCTAAAAATTATGAACTTATATATAGGGCAAAATTAAGAAACCTATGGGAATTTGTTTGTTGATGATGAGTAGTTTAAAGGGTCATTTGTCTTAATTTCTTTCGACGGTTTTTTTAAACAATTTTTCCTTCATTTTCAGTGAGATTATTACATTGTTTGAGGTTTTAATTTGTTGATAAATCGTTTAAAAATAACGTTGCATCGAGAGATATTTATCTTTTATTTTATGTAACTTGATTTATATTTACTAATATTAATTGGATTTTTGTGGATAAGAGATTCATCATGGTATATCTGGTTTAATAGTTACAAAGCCTTTTTTTTTTTTTTAGCTTTCAAATATTCTGATCATGATATCATCAGATACCCATACAATCATTCCAAAGGAACACATATAGAAATGCCAAAACCATCAAAGGAGATTTAGGAGTTTAGTGACTGTGTCAAGGACGAAGACAGCTAGCACAAACTCTTACTCTTCTACAATGATGAAACTTTTTTTTTTATTGTATTTTTTGATCCCTTTATTAGGACAAATTCATATATGGAAACATGAGGATCAGATGTTGCACACGTTCCATGTAACAACGAACATAATCATGATAGAATGAAACATCAAAATAACAAGGGGCCAATGCAATGCTTCCTTTGGACAATGTAAACATGTGCACTTATGTAGGCGAATCCCATGCATTTGCATAGCCACAATTAAACAAGAAAACAAAGGCAAAATTGGAAAAGGAAAGGAAAGGAAAAGGACGAGAGATTTTGCAAATTCAATTATGGGATTCCAACGATTTTTCCAACTGAGAATGCTTAGGGGCCACTTCTCCCACAAATACATTGAGGGTAAAGATGAGATCAGAGAGCTAATATGTAAGGAATTGAAGTGACAAATTTTCTTTGAAAATGTTTGATTTAGTGATTGGATTGATGGATGGATGGATTGATGGTAAGCGGTTCGCCATAGGATGATGATTGGCCTTTAGAGAGTCAAAAATGTGCCACACCTTTTGACATTTTGGCCACTTACATGCGTATTCCCACTGCATTGGCCTGCATGTGGAGGCAACTAAAGCAATAAATCAAACAAGATGAAGGAGAGGACGAGAAGAAAAAGATTACTCGGGGTGAGATAGTTCTTCATTTTGGATTGGTACGGAAACTCTTATCATTGAATCTAATTCGGAAATAGTTGATTTTCAGGTGTGTAGGAAAAGATTTAGATCATAAAACAAACCGGATATTTTAATGAAAATGACAGTTTCGGGAAAATTATTGATGATATTGTCTTTTCACTTGTCTTTAGAGAAGCTAATTTCTTGACTGATTCTCTTGTGAAATTTGGTATTAATAGATGGAGATATTTTTTTAAAAAGCTGATTGAAATCTTTCTATTTTTAAAGTTACAAACAAGACGATGATTGGCCTTTAGATAGTAAAAAACGTGCCACGCCTTTGACATTTTAGCCACTTCCATAACTATTCCCACACTTTGGCCTGAATTTGATGGCAACTAAAACAAGGAATCAAACAGGGTGAGGGCCAGGAAATAGTTTTTCATTTTGGGTTCGTGCGAAAAACTCTTATAATTGAATCTGATTCAGAAATAATTGATTTTCGGATGTACACTAAAGATTTAGACTGTAGAATAAATGAGATATTTTCAATGAAATTGATGGTTGACGATATTGTTGTTTTACTCAAAATTCAGAGAAGGCAATATCTAAACTTTGGTACGAGATATTTTTAAAGAATTGGTTGAAGTTACAAATAAGGTTCAACCAAGTGTTGAATATTCTCAATGAATTGAAAGAAAAAAGTTTTTCCTGTGCATGTTTGCATGCAGTACACTTGCAATCACGTACGTGAGCCTTACGATTTAATGACTTATAAAACAAAAGCTGTGGTTCCGAGGCTGACATAGAAATATATGTGAAGGAAGAAGCTGGGTCGGGGTTTGGTGGGAGGTGGGGGGAGGGGAGGAAGTGTCACGTGGGAAGCACGGTGGTTCCCATGGTGAAAACTGAGGAAGGGGCATGGAAACCGTACGGAAGGGGCCACCACTCCACGTGACAATGGGGGCTGCTGGCTGGTGGAAGGTGACAGCGTGCCGACGACGACGACAGTCTCTGTCTTGGTCCCTTTCACGTATTCCCTCCCCCTTTGGCCCTTTGCTTTTTCATACACCATTGAGGTTGAACTTGGAACAAACTTGGCCAAGTTTTCTTTCTTTTTCTTTTTTCTTTTTAATTTAAAGAAAAGATGAGCTATTTTTGTCATTAAAGTTTCTTAATTTGCTGGTGGAAAAGGAGATGGGCAATCTATATATATATATATATATATGTGTGTGTGAATGCGAGGTAAGGCAAAGTGTAGCATTTAAAACCTTTGAAAAGGATGGTGCATAGATTTGTTGACTTTTCCAAATTCTAAGCTATACCAATTGTGGATGTCATCGTCTTGTCAAAGAGCAAATGAGTGGTACTTGGTCCCATTCATCAATCTTTTGTACCCATCATCATCACCAAGCCAAAGCCAATAAGAGACTCAAATATTTATGTAGATGCTATCTACTCCTCCAGAAGGTGTAATACTTCAATTTTCCCTTAAAATAATAAATAAAGTTGACCAGATTGTAATAAAAATTAAAAATAATAGAAATTGATTTATTTCAATCAGAATTATGTCAATTTAAATTAAAGTATTTTTTAGATATAGTTTTAAAAAAATTAATTATCGATTTTTTAATTGATTTAGTCAAAAAAATTTTATACCAAAAAAATTAATTGAAATAATCATATCAATTATCCCTTTTAATCTATTCATACCAAAATAAAAAAAAATCAATTCGAATTAACCGAATTCAATTAATTTTGATCAATTTTTTTATTTTGAATCTATTAATTCTCATTCTTACTCTATTCCTATACATACATAATATATATCCTCTCCCAAAAGTAATATATATCTATATATATTATAGAGATAATTAGATTTAAAGAATATATTACTTAATTAGGAAATCATCATATAATAAATCGCCCATGCACTAAAAAATAAAAGGTGAACCGATTTGGGATTGGTCAATGAACAAGCATTTAATCGATCCCACATGCTACGCTTGGTGTGTGTATATATATATATATTCTTGCCTGATCAATCCCCTCCTTTTGGATTTTATGGTGCAGATGAAGACGCAAATTATTTATAATATTACTTGGAAACTACAAAGGACGGTGACTATTTAGTAGCAAATTATGTAAAGAATCAAAAGAATGAGTTTTATATTAGAAAGCATACACAATATAGACAAACTTCTTGCCTACACTAGTTTAATCCCTTTCATTCTCCTAATCCCAGGTGCCATAATTTATGAATCCTATACGTGACAGGAGGTTGGGTGAAAGTTGCTAAAGTTTTTAATGGATTGGCACCTATAGCCAGCTATAGGAGCCTGATAGTCTGACCATTTGACTGCAGTTCAGGCAGCCAGATAGCCCATATCCAGGGTGAGGGGGTGGATATTGGCTGTAGGTGCCTCATAGTCTGACCATTTGCTTGCAGTTCAGGCAGCCAGATAGCCCATATCCAGGGTGAGGATGAGGGTCAGTTGGTCAACATTTATGCGCTCCTGCTGCTGTTGGTTTTCTGACAAATCATCTGTTTCAAGCTCTGACACCCTGAAATGCATGAGGAATAGAAGTCCCTACCATGTTCCCAACAACACAAGTTGAGATCTTCTTTGTTTTCTGTATAGCAACTTGTACAGTGTAAGCATTCAAAAATTTTCTTGGGATATTATTTGATCATCGTAGGCTTCCAAAAGGAGGCATTCGACCTGGAAACCAGTTCGAAGGCAGAAGACAATGCATGTATATCATTCTTGGATTGTGGAATCAAACAATGGTGGGAGATTGGGAAATCATCAAACCTCAAAAATGGGATGTCAATGGTCAATTAAAATCATTAAATGCATATGTTGACAACAAAAAAATAAATAAAGAAAAACCTTGCAAATTTTTTACTTTTAAAAATCTATATCTTTATATATGAGGTTCTCTTATAATATCACATGGACACATCAATAATAAAATATTTTAAATCAAAATAAGTGAACATATTTTTTACGTAAAATCATAAAAAAAATTATTACAAAATTTGATTTTAAACGAATCGCCATCATGACTTGGTGGGTCATCATCATTAGTAAGAGTTGCCAAGTAAAATTTTAGTAAATAAATAAAAAAAAATCTATGCACCAACAAATGTTGGCCATTCAGTGTTGCCCACGTGGCATCCTTTAGGTCACTCTTAAACAAAGCCGGAGCAAAGCCACGTGAAAGCCATTTTAAATGCATGGGCTGGACCCATGCTTGGGCTATGGTCACGTGCCCAACATTGGGAAAGCTAGGTCATTTGATCTTATTAGGTAATATTTTTATTGGCAATCAATTTAAAAATAGTCACAAAAAATAAATATTCGAACTCAATTTTTCCAGAAAAAAATAGCTTCACTTAATATAGAATCAAATGATTGAATATTCATGTACGACTAAATTTAATAAAACACGATTGTTATTAAAAGGTAAAATGAAATGATTTTTCTAAGTTATAGATTTATTTTTTATAATTAATATTTATATTAAAAAATAAAAATCAAAATTTATACATCAAAGAAACAATTTTTATATGTTGGCCACGTGTCGGAAGGGTAATGGATATACGTGGATTATTAAGATCCCTTAAAATGTGAAAAGGAGGTGGCAGACCTTTGTGTCAGCAAGAGGTACGTCAACTTGCAGCTTGTGCATGGCGGCCAAGGGGCATTTTGATCTTATGAAAGGGATATACAAAGCCCGCTTTTTGCTATGACTTATGACTCCTAAAGGCAGATTAAAGTCATTATTTTTGTGGGGATCAACCCCTTTTAATTGTCAAATTTATGGAATTCCCAACAATCCAAGAGTAATTTGAAACACGTTTTTTCAGTTTTTCTAGCTTTCAAGACCATAACACAAGCATACACGATGAACAAAGAAATCATACACCAATAAAAGTAAAAGCTAAAATATTGTATTTTACTCTTTTCATATTTAAATATTTGTTATTTTTATGAAAGTAAAAAAATATCATGTGATTATATAGTCATGTTATGTTATCATTTATTTGAATATATCAACACCATGCAGATAGTGACAAAATCAGAATTTCATGTTTGGAGAGATAAAAACAATATTTATAAAACAGTCATATTAAAAGTTCAATATTTATAAGAATATAATTATAAAATTTAAAAAAATATAAAGACAAAATTATAAATTTTTTTTAAAAAATGAGAATAAAACTATTGGGGAGACGATAGCCCCTACTAAACCCCTCCTTCCGTCTCTGCATGTAGCATAAAATGACAAATAGTGATTTGACTCAAATATTAATTATAAAAATTTATTTAATTTAAAATAAAAATGTAAAAACTTAATTAAATGCATTATAAAAATAAAGATTTTTAAGACATATAATTATTTTCGTTACCTTTGAAATCAACAACTTATACTTAATATTTCTTCACACAACATTTATACAGAATCCTAATTTGTTGATTTTCTTTATATAAATTCCTCATTATTATTTTTTAAATAAATATAAAAAATTAAACCAAACATATACTTAAAGAAGAACAAAATATTGACATAGAGGAAGAAGTAATTATCCATGCTTGGCAGGACAATGCTACCCTATGGGCATCAATTATTGAAGCATTTTTCACCCCAAAATAAAAACAGGACGAGTACATCTCAAACTTAGCTAGGGTTGGTAATTTACACCTTTTATATATATATATATATATATATGTACATATATAAAAACTTAAAATATAGAAGTCGGTCCACTGTATATCTTTGCTCAAATAATAATTGTACATGAAATTATGAAAGTGTGAACAATATCTCGTCTTGAATCGAGTGTGGGAATTACCAAATCCACCATGTGAACTATAGATAGTCTCCATTACCAAATATTTTTCATGGTTTTTAAGTTCTTGGCAAAGCAAGACATCAAATTTTTCTTGGGAATTCTACAAAATTGGCAAAGTCCATTGTCTCTCCTCCACTTGCTATGTACTTAATTCTTCTTTTAAATTTAATGACATGGGGATCTTAAGCAAATTCTTTGACCCATGCTTTGTTAGGAAATAGTGTTATTTTTGCTTTAGACTAATGCTCAATCTTTTAGGTTTGGACGGTCGTCGATTATGTATTTTTGTTTCAGCATATTATCTTCCGTTTATCTTTTTTAACTTTTATGAAAATTAAGATAAATATTTTGATTTTAATATATTTTTACATACAAAATATATATATTTTATTTAATTACATAATGTAGACGCATAAACAAAACAAAAATGTACTGAAAATAAGTTACTAGGACATATTACATGGGGATCTTAATTCTTTGATCCATGTTTTGATAAGAAGTAGTGCTGTTTTCTTTGAACTAATGCCAATTTTCCTTTTGGATGGTCACCGACTATATATATTAATCCGAATTTTCTAACCCATGGAAAAATTAATTTAAATAAAAATAAATAACTAAAAACCCTCATCTTCATGTAGCCTCACGCCCAATAAAAAAGAAACAAAAATTAATTGCCGGCTTCATTAAAATAATTAAACCTTAATTTGTTTCTTCCCACAACATTAGTTCACCCCTTTTCAAGCACATTGATAGAAGCAACAAATATATATATATATATATATTATTTGTTCAGTGTGAGGGACAGAATAAGAGACAAAAAATGAAAGTGTGATAATCGGAAAAGAGCGTGGCAATAGAGGAATTTAATTCCAGCCTTAATCTTATTATAATTCCTACCTATTTTAGGTGATTGCTAGATTAATATGGATTTTTTTATTAGATTCCAAAATGGACATGATTCTTGAACATTTACCCCATGGCTCATGCCATAAGCAATGGAATTTTTATTAATTGTAAATTGAATTAAAGACTTGATCTTATTAATATGTATATATATATATATATATGTATTTTCAGCTGCATGATAAGAAATGATCTTATTTTGTGTCCAATACATCCCATCTTATGTTTTTTAATATATTAAGTTTGAGTTTTCTATATTGAACTTTTAAATTTCCAAATTCAAGAGTACTCAGATAAATAAAAATGCTAAATATATATAAAAAAAAAACATGATCATACGTGCGACTAGAATAGTCTTTGGTTCGTAATTTAATATTTCATTCAATGATTAATTTATGATCCATTTGTTAAAAAATACGATTCAAATCTCTTCTTATTTAAATTGAAATGGTTGGGCCAAAGGAAGGTGGTGAAGTCCAGGTACGAACAAGCTAGCGGAAGCTGGGCTAACCTTAGGCCCAGATCCATCTGCAGTAGATTCGTGTTAAAAGCTGAACTAGCCAATCCGGGCTTGGACTCGTTGCCAGTCTTTCACACCTTTCTTAGGCTTGGGTTATATTTGGAGAAACGAGCTTGGGCTTCAGGGGCCTAAATAATATCTAAGGAGGACTAATCGGGGCCCACCATACTATTACCAATCAAATGACCAAAAACCCAAAATCACAAAAAAGGGAAATTTTTGTTTTTATTGTGTAGTTATCATCACATGCACCGCAACAAATTTAGATTTTAATTACACTTCTTTAAATAATATTTGATTTTTCTTAAAAAATTAATTAATTAAAATTTTAAATACATTTATATTACATTTAGTAATAATATCAAAAGTACAGTCCATATTAACATATACAAATCTTTTTTTCTATAATGCAATTAAACTTACAAAATATAAAATTATTTGAACTTGTTCCAAATTCGGATATAAGATACTAAAATCTTATATAATCGGGTTAGATGTTTGCGGAGGATACTTGTTACCATTTCTAAACATGACAAGAATTAAAAGAAAAAACACACCCAAAGTCAGAAAAATGCCCAATTTTGGTTTGATTATTAGTCATTTTCTAAGATTTGTAAGCAATGATTTTTACCTCTAATGCAATTATTTAATAACGGAGACCTTCATATTTAGCCCCAAGCCGAAAAAGGATAGAAACGTCAATTTCAGAAAAGACAGGGGCAATCACAAAGCCAAAAGGTATCATACAAAAACATTAAAACAAGTTCTGCATGGTCGTGCCTTGCTCTTGCAATTTTAAGCTCCTCCGCCCGGAATTCTTAGTTTATTCAGATCGTATACCCTTTAATCTCTCAATTTTTAATTCATTTATTTTTTTTTTAGAATTTTTCAAGGAAGGAAAGAAAAAGGTTATTAGTGCTAGTTATTATTGCTCTGTTTCCTCTGCTTCTTATTTTTATTTATTGATTCCTTTGTTTATTTATTTTGAATGCTTTATACATGGCAGATTCTCGTGGCGGATTCCCCCACCACTAGCTGGTCTCATAGTTTTTGGGTTCTTCTCCAACAAATACTTGTTTTTTCCCTTTTTCTTTCTTCTGGAAATTTTTTTCTCTTGTTCTCAGGGTAAGCCACACTCTTTCTATACATTTTATTTCTTTCTTCTTCTTTTCTCAACCTGGTTGCTTTGTATTTCTTATTTCTTGAATCCCATTTTGGGTTTTTTTGGGTTTTTTTTAAAATTATATTGAGCTGAATTTTATTTTCTTATAGGTTTTCAGTGAATTTTAGGGGTTTAAATTGTTGGGATTTTTTTTTAATGTGCTGCATTTGATTTAATCTGGGTTTGCTTTAATTTTGCAGGCAAGCTTGGTGAGAGTGAAGAATTATTCAGTTTTTTTTCTTGTAAAGTTTGGTTTTTAAAGGAGAGACGTGGTATTCGGAAGCTGGGGTTTTGGTGATTGAAGGGGATTGGGCCACAATTAAATCGGGTCAGTCTCTTGTTTACTGTTATTTGACAAATTAATTTCTCTGACTTTAATGTTGCTTTTATTTTCTGTAAGTAATTTTGTTTCTTCTTTTTTAGCTTTGTGTGGAACTTTAGCTTGTCTCTGTTGTTTCTTTTATTGCTTTAATTGAGTTGAATTCTTTGGGTTCGAATAAGGTATGTGGATTATGATGTGAAAAGCTTTGCATTGTACGCTTGGAAGAGATTTATGTTTTCATTGTTATGGTCGCTGCTGTTATAAAGATTAGATATTGCTATGAATTCTAGGGGTATTTGGTTGGAGAATGGCCCTAAGAGTGCGTGTGTGGGAGCTAGTTTATGAGTTGCTCAGAATTGTTGCTTCACAGAATTGTGGGGATATTGTTGCCCATCATGCTATGAAATTGAATAGGACAATTTCAATAGATTATATAAACAGTACCTTATTAGTCCCACTTTGGGGTTTTGGTTGATGCAACAGCCTCAACAGACGCCTCTGATAATGAAATCTTAAGTACAGTCCTATTATTTAGCTGCACAAAGTCTGGCAATGTGGCTGTGATCCTCACTTAATGCCAAAAGATATCTCTCTTGTTACATAGAAATAAAACCAGGATTTGTTTAAATCTGTTTAATTTATCAGAGAGCTCTTCCATCCAAAAACATTTCTTTCTAACATTTTAACATAAGACCTAATTTTGTTGCTTGTATGAAAAATCTTTGAAAGGATTATGAATTTTTTGTACCACTTTGTTGATGATTCCAACTTACAAGCCTTAAAGACAAATCTTTTCTGGATAAAGACTGGGCATCAATGAACAGACAAGGATATGCCTGTTAACAGTGAAGGCATTTTATTTCACAGGTGACCCTGTAAAATGCATTTGAATGTCATACATTTTAATAAATAAGAAGATTCATCTTTGTGATTGTTATCCTTGTCATGTTGCCTGTGGGCAATTTAAAGATGGTTTTACTCATACTCTCTAAATGATTCTTCTTTGAATTTCTCAGACAACTTAAGCTACGTTGCTTGTTCTTGATGTTTTAGTTGAATGGCTTTTGCTCATGCTAGTGATAAAGGCTCTTCTGATTATAATATCTATACCATCACATATGATTCCTCTATCCTCCCCCCTCCTTACTATGAACTGGGACATAGTCTAAGCTTTTTAGCACATTTCTGCTGGTCTTAATGAACTATGCCTTAGTTTTTGTTTTTCCATTTTCGCAGCATCTGTTTTCCCACTTTATCCCATTTTCTGCTGGTCTTAATAAACTATGCCTTAGTTTTTGTTTTTCCATTTTCGCAGCATCTGTTTTCCCACTTTATCCCATTTTCTGCTGGTCTTAATGAACTATGCCTTAGTTTTTGTTTTTCCATTTTCGCAGCATCTGTTTTCCCACTTTCTCCTGTAGTCATCTGAGTTCACATGCTCCATTCACTTACAAGGTGGCCCAGCTGCATTTTGCTGTCTTTTGCACTTGATATGTACAATAGGACAATTTTTTGAGTTTTCTGATTGCTGTGTAGTTTAATTGATGATCTGCATTTTCAGGCTGGCTTGACTACTAATATTTATTTTTCATGAAGAATGAAACCAAAGCTAATTGGTGCTCAAAGAATATTGGATTCTCAGATTTAGATGTGAAGACACTTCTTTGGGAATCCATCAATGAGAATTGTGGTTATCAGATTATGCACTATCCATGTGCTGTTCTCAAATGAAGACTTTGGGACTACTTTTTGGATCTGAGTCTGTGGGGCTAAAACACAAATAAGTTAGATGTTTTCAGATCCACAATAATCAAACATGCTAGTAGCGATTGTAGATTATTTGCATTTTGCATATTGAACTCTGTTGGAGACGGAATGTGTTTTGTAGCCTTTTAGGAAGCAATTCAATACTGAAGATAAGCTTAAAGCGTCATCTTATCATTCTTTGACTGCAAAGAAATGGGGTTTAGTTGGTCTGTGGCAAACTTTCATTTGGATGATAATGTTTTAGTATTGCTCATTCTAGTTTGACTAAGGCTTTCTTGAATTCTGTTTCGTTGCTTTTTTTATTTGTAACATCACAAGTGTTTGTATTTTTCTTTAATTGTTAAAGTTACATGTTCATGTTGCTTGCTTAAACTTTGAAATGCTTACAGTAGAAAAAAATTGCTTTGTTTCAGGCTCACTTGTGTTATAATTTTGCTTTGTTTATGATTTAGCTCTGTTGGCCTCTTGTGTCACTTCTCAGTATGAACAACCAATTCGGTGAAGATCAAGTAAGTCATGGAATATTGGTTATTATTTGGACCATTGAAATTTTGCAGAGTTTACACATGCAGTCTTTTGTGCAGGATGAAGCAACTGTTATGGGGTTTGAAGTACCAAAATCACCTGATTCAAGTTATAATAATGTGTACCCTGGGAATGAAGATGATGCACGTGACCCGCCAGTTGTCCCTGCACACCTGCATCGTACCTTGCTTAGCTACCCCACAAGCATGAATGCTTCTGGGAATCTTCCTTTGCCAGAAAATGTGATTCTAAATCATCTTTACATTGAAAACCGAGAGGCACCAAGATCTGTAGTGGCACTTGGGTTCACTCACCGCTTCCGTTCGAAGTATGTTACTGTTGTGCTATACAAACCAGTTCCAAGAAGGGGTAGTGCCAGTACGTAAAGCATATGAATAGAGAATATACCTTCACTTTGGGTTGGTTGGTTTGCACTTGTGAGGGAATTAGTTTCTATAGACTCAAATACGGAATTAGCAGAAATGATATTTATTTGTTTCACAACAGTTGATGACTTGGGGGGTTGCTTATTGAACCCGAAAGTTAACATTTGACTTGAAATATCAGTTATGTTATGAGGGGTAGAGTTGCTATACATATAAAGCTTTCTCGTTATTCTTTTTAATCAGTATTTGTGGCATCTTGAGCTTGTTTGCTTCCTAGGTACTGTAAACCAAACTTAAAGCTCTTGTATTTGTTGGCATTGGATCGTTTCATTTTGATGGGCATGCCTGGCATCAGGTAGCTTTATGTTATGTTTAACTACCTAGAGAAGACTTTTGTGTTGCTAACCCCTCAATCATCCAAAAACCAGCTATCCACCTGTGTTGATTGAAACAGGTTCTTTGCCCGGTACCATCTAGCTTATCTTCATTGGGCAACTCCTTTTTTGTATTCTGAGATTGCTCAAAATATATGAACTCTGCTTGTTTATTAGGTGATATATGCAAAGAATTAGTTGGGTGAATGAATTCTTAGAAATATTTCAAACAAATGTACTTTGTGTACGGTCGGTACTTATGTTCCTAAGGCAAACGAAAGCATTCAAACAATGGTTTGTTTTTTTCATATATTTTAAGAATGTCAATTAGTCAATGCTATCCCTGCATGGTAATATACAATTCATAGTTCATGCTTTCTGGCCGCTCGAGATAATGTTGAGCTGGACTCTTATGGTTTGTTGCATACTTGGCTTGGCTACCTAGCTTGATGAAATTACCACTTAATTATTTTTAATGCTTAGTTGACTGAAGCCAAGCAATCCCATTTTCCAAATTTGCTCAATTTTAGTAAGGCATTTCTCTTATTCCCAATTTTTATTCGAATTTAAATTACATAAGGAGAGATAATTCTCATTTTTTAAAACTTTTTTTCGAAATACATTTATAAATTATGCGAGTAAATTATAAGTTTCATATGAATTTATGTGCCTTTTTCTAGATCGGTTTTAGCACCAGGTTTTGGAGAAATTAAGTAATATATTAGCCTTAATCAAATTGTAATTAAACCTTAAATTTTAGTCAATAAGGGCTTCATCTATTTTAAATCCTTCCATGACTCCACTCCCAGTGTATGTATGTGTGTATATATATATATATATATATATGAGTTGACATAAAAGGAAATAGGAAATTTTTTAACTTTTAAGAGTGAACTGCTGCACATTTTTTTCTTTTAAAAGCTGGCAATCTTTATCCATTTCCAACTAAGCAATCTGATCAATTAAACATCTTATAATGGACATTTCTCCTCTATATATCTTATCCTACTAAGCAATGATCAGCAAAGGGTCTTATGATGAATGAAAGTATTTTATTTTCTTTTAAGATGCTCGAATCTTTTCATTGTGCTCTTGTTGTATATTTATTCATTGTCAATTAATTTTAAGTTGAACATGCGTTTTAAAAATTTAATAATATATTCAAATTCAACTTCAGCCTTTAAAAAACAAAAATTGCAAACAAATCCCAAGTCATTTCCATTATATCAAGCTCTTAAACAATGCAAGAAAAGTTTTTCAACTAGTGTTACTTCTCCAGCTAATTCATCTCCAACAAATCCGGCCAGAAACCAAGTCATCCTGTCCATATATTCTTCTGAAAATAATACTTTCCAGACGGAAACTCTCAGAGCCTGTGAAAGGGTAAGGATGAGCTATATCATATCATTTCTGTCTTCATCAGTGAATTGGTAAGCAGAATTATGAGGAGAAAAGGAAACTCCAGTCGTCCAGCTTATGCATTAAAGAAAAAGATGTACCATTTGACCTAAGCAGAAGTATGAGATTGTAGGCCATTTTTTTTAATATTTCAAGTAGCAAACGTGACATGTTACCCTTAATGGGAAATGGTTTGAATTGGAAGATTGCAATTGACAAGGCTTTATTATTCCCAAAATTATTTGCCCCCAGTTGACTTGCAAATTGCCAAGGCACTTTGAATTTTGCTGAAGCTAACCAGGGTTTGAGCTTTGCCAAGCTAAGGTCTGCTCAGCTAGTGCTGGGCATATCCTTTTTGCATTATTTTTTTTATTAAGCATTATTGCTCCTGTTTCAAGAATTTAAGCACGTAACTACTTTGTTTATGTATATCCCTTAAGATATTTAAAAACAATAATAAATTAACTTATTATTAAATGAACATATATACCGTCTACTTGTAAAGTTTATAAACTCTACAGTTGATATACAGAGGGCGAAGAATTTTCATATTCTGAAAACTATTGTATAATGATGAACATCAAATGCATTTTTTTCGATATATGTAATCAAATATTTATTCATGATATATGTGATCTAAGGAAATAAAAAAGTCAGAAACAAACGCAGCAAAGATTTACCCAACATGGAGGAGATGAGGTAAGCATGCATGCATACTTCCACTTATTCCAGGAAACAGTGGGGCTGCTATTAGGATTTGGCAAAGCTGTTGCCTCAGGATGATGTATCTGATCTGCCGCAATATCAGCGGAATGATCTTGGTGGGTTAAAACCTATGGTCGACATGTTCAAATCTTCTGAAAGTAAGGCCTGGTGGACCATTTTTCCATTGGAAGATGCCAAGGATCATACACTTCCTTTGTTGTTCTTTTTTTCCTATTTGACAGGAACTCGAAGTTCAGTAGATGTAATGGACAGATCATTTGAAGATACTCTAGCTTTAAAACATACAAAATCTCTTTACATTTTGCAAAGAAACCTTCATTAATCAAGGCTATACTTTTCCTAGTTCATTAGGTTAAACATTGGCATCAGGACCGCAAAACTTTCTTCAATATTTCTTAATTAATTCTGTCTATACTCTGCCCTCGAGTCGGTAGCACTCTACCTCTTCCAGGGCAAATGTTAATGCCCTGCAATGCCCTTAATCTCCGGTGTACATAGAGTCATAAACATCCCATTAAGAATTTGGAAAATGTTAATGATCGTTGATTAGTGCTGATAATCTGAGGTCAGTGTGATAATTAAACAGCTAGTGGGCCCTTTCTACAGAGTTTATTGATCCTTTGGGATATACGACGAGACTTTTTCCTGTTCACAGCCAGATGCGGCGAAGTGGATTCTTTTACATTACTTTTATATTTTCTTAACCGTTGGGAATCTCCATTAGCTCTTTAAACAGCTTCCAATGTCAACGGGAATCCTATATAAATACCAGGCAACTTTCCTTTAGCCTAAACAACAATTGGATACTTTTTCCACTTTCTTTAGAGAGAAAAAAGGAGCAAGCTTCAGAAAAAGAAAGGTAGAAAAATGAGCGACATTGAGGGATCCCCAGGAAGCTCCATGCATGGAGTCACTGGAAGGGAACCAGCTTTTGCCTTATCAGTTGCATCACCGATGGTCCCAACTGATACAACAGCTAACTTTGACCTGCCTGTGGATTCTGAGCACAAAGCCAAGGTTTTCAAGCTTTTCTCTTTTGCTAACCCCCACATGAGAACCTTTCACTTATCCTGGATCTCCTTCTTCACTTGCTTCGTCTCCACCTTTGCTGCCGCACCCCTTGTCCCCATCATCCGTGACAACCTCAATTTAACGAAACAAGATATTGGGAATGCTGGGGTTGCTTCTGTTTCCGGAAGTATATTCTCAAGGCTTGTAATGGGTGCTGTTTGCGACCTTTTGGGGCCCCGTTATGGATGCGCATTTTTGATCATGTTGTCAGCTCCAACTGTCTTTTGCATGTCATTTGTTGCGGATGCTGGAGGTTACATCGCTGTCCGGTTTATGATCGGATTCTCCCTTGCTACGTTCGTGTCTTGCCAGTACTGGATGAGCACAATGTTTAACAGCAAGATTATCGGTCTTGTCAATGGAACTGCAGCCGGATGGGGAAACATGGGAGGAGGTGCTACTCAACTTTTGATGCCCTTAGTTTATGACATTATTCGACGAGCTGGATCAACTCCATTTACTGCCTGGAGAATTGCTTTCTTCATCCCTGGATCGCTCCATGTCATCATGGGGATCATGGTCTTAACCCTTGGCCAGGACTTGCCTGATGGGAACCTTAGCACTCTACAAAAGAAGGGTGATGTTGCCAAAGATAAATTCGGCAAGGTAAGTGATCAAATATATTTTTTGATTTCCCTCTTAGCGACCAAAGCAAATTTCCATGATGTCAATTCTTTACTAACAAAAGATATTATTGTTTCAGGTGCTATGGTATGCCGTCACAAATTACAGGACCTGGATCTTTGTCCTTCTCTATGGCTACTCCATGGGAGTTGAATTGTCAACAGATAATGTCATTGCTGAATATTTCTACGACAGGTGAGTTTTCCTAATTGCAAATAGTTAAAAAAAAAAAACTATCTTTATTTTTTTCTTAAAGAAAACAAACAAACAATAAATTCTACTGTAATCAACAGGTTCAATCTCAAACTCCACACAGCTGGAATAATTGCTGCTACTTTTGGTATGGCAAACCTTGTTGCTCGCCCCTTCGGTGGTTTCGCTTCTGATAGAGCAGCCCGTTTGTTTGGCATGAGAGGCAGGCTATGGGTTCTATGGATCCTGCAAACCTTAGGAGGTGTCTTCTGTATCTGGCTAGGCCGTGCCAACACGCTTCCTATTGCTATCTTGGCAATGATCCTCTTCTCCATTGGAGCTCAAGCTGCATGCGGAGCTACTTTTGGCATCATTCCATTCATTTCACGACGATCTTTGGGAATCATTTCAGGTCTAACAGGGGCAGGTGGGAACTTCGGGTCCGGATTGACACAGCTAATTTTCTTCTCAACCTCAAGATTTTCCACAGCAGCAGGTCTTTCATGGATGGGAGTCATGATTGTGGCTTGCACTCTTCCTGTGACTCTGGTGCATTTCCCACAATGGGGTAGCATGTTCCTTCCACCTTCGAAAGATGTAACAACATCCACCGAAGAACATTACTATTCCTCAGAGTACAACGAGGACGAAAAGAAAAAGGGCATGCACTCAGCAAGTCTCAAGTTTGCCGAGAACAGCCGGTCAGAGCGTGGCAGGCGTGTGGCCTCAGCACCAACCCCGCCAAATACAACACCATCCCATGTTTAGTCCATCAAAAGGCAAGATCACAAAAAAATAGCGTGTCTTGTTGAATAATGACAAGGGTTGTGCTCTCTCTTATGTTTGTATCGTCCTGTTTTCTTCCTTTTTCATCTTCCCTTAAGAAACCTTCTTGTTCACTTTTAACGTTAAGCTTAGTTGTTTAGGTGCAACTTGGATGTAATAATATCCATAAACAGGATTTTCAGATTCATTTTGGTAATTAAGAAAAGAATCAAAACTGGGAATTGTTTATTGATGCCCATACTGAATCATCCACGTAGATCTCAATATATACTGATACTGGATCAGGCTTCATTCTGGGATGGAATGACCCATTGCATGGCAGTTTGTAATTCGATTAATTGGAATTGTAAATTTTTATTATTTATACCGTGGAGGATCTCAATTATTAGCTGGGATTTAATGGAAAAGTTGACTTGTCTTTGATTTTGAAACACAACTAGTATTAAATCCAAGCATACATAAGCAAAAAAAATTGAAAATAGAATACATTTTCAATACCTTATTTGGCATATTACATCAGCAGAAGAATACATTCTCTCTGTTAAGATTTGGTGCAGAAGCCATCCCTTCATCTTTGGAATTAGGTACGACAGTCCTTGGCCGCATTCTGACGTCTCAGCTCCCAAAAGTTCAAAATCCGGGTTGCCACTTGGGAGACCTGAGAGAAATTTTTAGAACATTATAGTATTCAAAGTATACATTGAATAATTGTTTTTGCCTTTTTGTTTAGATTTTGCGAATTGTTTTGTTGTCCATCTTTGGAAGTAAATGACGATCACATCCCCAACTTTTTCATTTATTTTTATTTTAATATAAGACCTTGAAAATCAATGGTAAGGGTAGAATTAAGTGTCATGCTATATCTCCTTGAGTTATATTAATCTTGTACCATGGTTTACATAGAGTTAACTGATGATTTTATCAGACAAATCCTTACATCATAAACTGATGACTCAACCCTTTTGAGATTAGCCATAAAAAGAGATTGAAAACCACCATTTACTGCACCCAAATTCCAAGTTCTTTGGACGGTAAATAATATTTTGAAATGATTGTGTGTGTGTGTGTGTGTGTGTGTGTGTGTGTGTGTGAGAGAGAGAGAGAGAGAGAGAGAGAGAGAGAGAGAGAGAGAGAGAGAGAGGCTGAGATAGAATAAGTAATTTTATATATTGTACAGAAAGGAAATAAAGATAGAATACGATTCAACAAAGCTGACAGTCATGAATGAGAGAAACAATATGCAAGAAGGTGGTAAAAGAATTATTAGTTAGTCTTAACTCTTTCAAAATTTTTTAATTTCTTTTAATTACTAGGCATGTATTTCTAAAAGCAAATTAACAGGTATGCAGCTTCATCCAATGATGAGAATATTTCTGAATTAATGTCCTTAGTCATAGACAAAGAGACAACCTGCTTTCTTGACAATCTTAACTACTAGTTATCATTGGCTTTGTTACAACAGCATTCAAAAACTCGATGCATATTCGAAGTTATGAAAAGAAATTCAGAGTTGGATCAAACTATTTCAATGACAAAGCAAGTTATATGTTTATAATCTTTCCATTCTAAAGAACTGACTATTCCCTCAGATTCTGAATATCAATTTATGATGTAATATTTCTTATAGTTACAATTTCGTTTCTAACTTACCAGCATATCTGTGCTTGCAAACCTTACTTTCCACGTTACCCCTAAGATTAGTTGTGCATAAATATCAGAAAACTAGCTTTTTATATATCAACAGATGATTTCTGAATTGATATGAACAGTATTGCACCCTTCTAGTTCAAGTCATGGCCCTCAGTTTGTTCGTCTTGGTTCCAAAAAATGTCTGCTGCTGCTATAATAACTTATATGGTCCTTCCATATAAATCAAATGGCAATGAGGATAGTCAAATTCCTCCACCAATTTAGATATTATCAGGCAATGCATATGTTATTACCTTGCCTTGTGTCCTTATTGGACCACAGATTGATAGTCAAACATGCTTATAATAAAAATACTTAAAAAAAAAAACATGCTTATAATGACCATCTAACAACAGCAGAATAGTGGGAACGCTGTTTCATTAGAAAAATCATAAAATTAAGGTTGGTCTTAGTAGTTTACAAGTTTGAAGGGCCATGATGAAAGGGCAACGTGATCCTTTGGGATCTACGATGAGGCCTTCCCCCCCACCAAGGTCATGTCTAACTGGATGAGGGGTGAGGGGTTTCTTTTGTTTATTCAAATTTCAAGTATCACAATGGCTAGGAATCTCCACTGGCTCCCTCGGCGTTTTGACAATTGCAATCGACCAACTCCATTACAAACTCTATAGTTCTGATCTCTTGTTACACAACACAAACACTTCCTCCCAAACATATCTACCTCCATTCCTATCACAAACCAATCTCTTTCAAGAGACACAGAAATGGCTGATATTGAAGGTTCACCAGGAAGCTCCATGCATGGAGTGACTGGCAGAGAACCAGTTCTAGCCCTCTCAGTTGCTTCACCAATCGTCCCACCTGATACAACAGCAAAGTTTGATTTACCTGTAGATTTAGAGCATAAGGCAAAAGTTTTCAAGCTTTTCTCTTTTTCCAATCCTCACATGAGAACCTTTCACTTATCTTGGATCTCCTTCTTCACTTGCTTTATCTCCACGTTTGCTGCTGCACCCCTTTGTTCCTACAATTCGTGACAATTTGAACTTAAAGAGACAAGATATCGGTAACGCTGGGGTTTCTGGTGGTATATTTTCTTGGCTTGTAAAGGGTGCAGTTTGTGACCTACTGGGGCCTCGTTACAGAGACGCGTTTCTGATTATGTTATCAGCTCCAACTGTCTTCTGCATGTCATTTGTTTCAGATGCTGGAGGTTACATTGCTGTCCTGTTTATGATTGGATTCTCGCTTGCTACATTTGTCTCTTGCCAGTATTGGATGAGCAGAATGTTTAAATGCAAGATTATTGGCCTTGTCAATGGAACTGCAGCAGCATGGGGTAACATGGGAGGAGGTGCCACTCAACTTCTGATGCCCTTAGTTTTTGACATTATTCGACAAGCTGGAGCTACTCCATTCACTGCCTGGAGAATTGCCTTCTTCGTACCAGGGTGGTTTCACGTCATCAGGGGCATCTTGGTCCTTTAGTACCCTGCAGAAGAAGGTTGATGTTGCAAAAGATAAATTCTCCAAGGTAAGTTTCTTTAGACACTTTAATTTTATCTTTCTCATAATGCTGAAACATCTGATATGTCAATTCCTTACTAAAAATAATGCCAAAACATTATTCAGGTGATGTGGTTTGCCATCACAAATTACCGGACCTGGATCTTTGTCCTCCTCTATGATTACTCCATGGGAGTTGAATTGTCCACTGATAATGTTGTTGCCGAGTACTTCTATGATAAGTGAGTTTCTCTCTAGCATTAATTAGTCATCAAAGTCATTGAACCTCTTATAACATAAAACAGGAGTGTCCAGAAACAAAACATTATTTTCTATTGTAACCACAGGGTTGATCTTAAACTCCGCACCGCGGGAACAATCGCTGCTACCTTTGGAATGGCAAATCTTCTTGCTCGTCCCTTTGGTGGCTTTGCTTCTGATAGAGCAGCTCGATATTTTGGCATGAGGGGCAGACTGTGGGTCTTGTGGATCCTCCAAACCTTAGGAGGTGTATTCTGTATCTGGCTCGGCCGTGCCAATACACTTCCCATTGCTATCTTGGCAATGATCCTCCTCTCCATTGGAGCTCAGGCTGCATGTGGAGCCACTTTTGGCATCATCCCATTCATTTCTCGGCGATCTTTGGGAATCATTTCAGGCCTAACAGGAGCAAGAGGGGACTTTGGGTCCGGATTGACGGAGCTGATAGTCTTCTCTACTACAACATTCTCCACAGCGCAGGGTCTTACTTGGATGGGGGTCATGATTGTGGCTTGCACCCTTCCCGTGACATTGGTTCACTTTCCACAGTGGGGTAGTATGTTCCTTCCTCCTTCAAAGGATGTGATAAAAGGTACTGAGGAGCACTACTATGGTTCTGAATGGAACGAGGAGGAGAAGCAGAAAGGGTTGCGTCAGGGAAGTCTCAAATTTGCAGAGAACAGTCGGTCCGAACGGGGCAGGAAGGTTGCCTCATCTCCTACTCCACCAAATTCCACACCAGTCCACGTTTAGGCATTGTATAAGATTAAAGCCATGTAATTTGGATTTCAGAATATGATCAGTTCTTTACCTTAATGATGAATTAGAAGCTCACTCTATCCAGGAGAATGATTCTGGGTCCTGTTGTTAATGAGGAATCTCAAGCATATAGAATAATTCAAGCCTAGTATCTCCATGGAAAACAGATTTTTTTTATCATTATTTTACTAATTTCAGCTCCATTATTGGTTGACTCGTGTAGATTAATGAATAGTATATATAGTTGTCAAACTTCAACTTAGCAAAGAACAATACGGAGATGGCATTATCAGATTGGGTGGAAATTAAAAGTTTGATTTAATATTAAGGGAATCCTCAATTATTTTCCTGAGATTCAGGAGACGTTAGACTTAACCTTGCCAAATCAAAGAAAGAACCAAACAAAAATCAATAAACAAAGTGTTGCTTAGTTTTTTTCTTTCCAGAGAATTTCTTGGGCCTTAGCATCACCTAACTAAAGGAGTTCTACATGGGCCAATCAAGCTCATTGGATAGCCTCAGATCCAACTACTTCCACCACCAGGCTCAACATCAGGTCCTGGGCTAGTCTAGATCCTAGAACATACATCTCCAGGCCTCAGCATGGTCATGGTAAAGGTTAGGTGACAAGCCCACAATCCCTGTCTCAGATCAGTCCAACCTATCTAGTTCTATTTGCTGCCTTGCAAAAATTCTCACCCAAATCTATGTTGCTCCAACTTTTTGTTTTTCTTAAAAGTAGGTATATGTTCCATGTATCTAAACCATTTGATTTGCACATCTAATTGTGGGATATGATCCCTTCAATATAAAGATAAACTTTAGAAGAACTGAATATCCTTGTTTTGGATGCCTTTTCCATGTTTGACTTTAGAACTTGAGATAACAGCAGTTAAACGGTATTCATAAACCGGGTCCAGTAGGTTAACATCTTTTAAAGTCAAATTCAGCCTACTCGAATCCCTTCGTTTTAATTCCATTTATATTAAAAAAAAGTTATTCAAAATCTAATTCGAATCGGGTAATACTTATAAGCTTAGCAGACTACTTGACCGTGGATAGATCTAGAAGCGACATAGTTTGCTATCATTTTTCCACTGTTGTCTTCGGAAATTTGTAGGAAGCCTGCCCAAGGGTGCCATGTTTGTTATATCTTTGCATTAGATTGTGAGAAAAAATGGTTATAGGAATTAAGAAACAAGAGAAGGCTACTTGGTGTCATGAACTCCAAAACTTGAGTTCATGCCCATCAAAACAAGCAAAAGGATTCCATTCTGTCTTCTTTATAAACTTGGATAAATTCTGAGGTATTGTCAAATCTGATCCTAGCTGTCAAAAAAGAAAGGTGGAGACAAAAAGCAGCAAGTCAAGCCTTGCAAAGATTTCAATATGATGAAGAAGGATAAATCAAAATAGATCAAGGAGATCCATGTCATAATGACGTTGGTCAAGAATCCATGGTAGCAACTTGCCATGTGAAAATATGAGGATGAATATAGCAAAAATTAAAATAGTTTCAACTTGGCCATGTTTAATTAATGATGAGAAAAGATTTTTTTAAATTAAGTAAAAAATATTATTATTATTATTATAATTACAAAACCCATCAAACGATTATGTTCCTCAACTAAAACAGAAAAATTTTATTCATCTAATTTAATGATATAAATAAGATTGATCATAAAATTTACATAACAGACATATATAGTACTATGTTGATTTTAATCAATCTGATTAAAAAATCGATATAAAAACTTTATTAAACCAAGAAATGAAAACCCAAATAAAAACAACTCTTCTCTTATTCATTATCCCATGAAAATTGAGCTATGAAAACATCATTATCTCCACCCTCCAATATGCATGGAAATAAAGCAATCTTGCTTTTGAACCAAAAACACAAAGGAACTTTCCTCCAAGAGTAGTAGTTGATGTGTCTCCTTATTGTCATCACACTAAGGTTAATGGAAAAACAAACAAATATGTTGTTTTCCTTTTCTTTTGTGCATTAAAATAATGGTCGAAGTCATTGTCTCATAGGCTTGCTTGCGTGCAAGAAGGAAGACGACAACCACTAATAAACAAAAGAAAAGAAGAGAAGTCGTGATCAGTCCGGTTATATATAATAAATGTACGGTCACTTTTACAGTAACTTGTAATCATTTTTAATATTATTTTCTAAATCTTAGGTGAATAGAATATACTAAATTTTATTATTTTTGTTTTTGTTTTTTCTTTTTAATATATATATTAATGGGGGGGAAGCTAGAGAAATTGTTTATAGGTTTAGCCCACGGTGGGCGTACGTGATGCACGGCGCAATCCAATGGGCAAAGTCAGCTGGTAAGAAGGCACTGTCTCTCCATGGCCGAATCGCAGCCAAAACCAAACTTGATTTGCTGCTTCTTTTTTCCTTCTTCTTCGTTCTTTGTTTAGTTTATTCAGCATGTCATAGCTTTCTTTAAGTCATAGTTTCGATCTTTTTACGCATTTCATGATAAATTTTTTTATATACCTTACAAATGACAAGTTATGTTACTTTTGAAAATAACACTCGTAAGAATTTATTTATTGATTAAGTATAGAACGATGTTATAAAAATTGATTCATTAATATTTAAATATATTGATTTAATTTAATTTTAAATATGCATGTAAAAATGGTTTTCCTCATATAATATGCACGTTACGACTCAAATACAAACATCTTTTCTTGATATAGTCTGGATATATCAATTAATCTATTATTAATTATAGTTACATAAAATTTTATATCACGTATGTTTTTGTTTTTCAAAAAATATTTGGAACATTGGATCGATAATCCAAAATTCATCATTAACACACATAAATTATATTGAAAAAACAAAAAGGATGACAAAAGCAGTTGAGTTTGATGAGATGATCATGGTAATTAAGAGTACAAAGTACAATTCAACGGCTGATAAAATTTGAAAGTGACACATGAAATTATATATATTAATTTAATTTGTTGTTAAACATGTAAAAATGTTTACGTAACTAGACATAATTTCGACCTTTACTCAATTCCTAATAAATTTTTATATATTTCACGAATGAAATGTTACATTCAAAAACGAAATTCATAAAACTATATTTTGTTGATGTAGTTATTGATTAGGTACACATCCTTAGAAATTAATATCGATTTAACCAATTATTAACAATATATAGAAATGTTTCTCATTACGTAATATGCATGAATTAAATATAGTTACATAAATCTTCATATCATGTACCTTCTTGTCCAAGAAATGTTCAGGGCATTGGATCGATAACCCAAAAATTCATCCATGAACACATTAAAATATATGGGGAAAGGCAGAAAGGTCGAGGAAGGTGGTTGAGTTTGATGAGATCATTGAAATGAAGGGTACACCGTACGTATATAGTACATATTCAACAGCTGATGGAGAGGCCGCACCAAACTTAGAAGAAAAATAATGTCATTGACTGGTGAGTAGTTGGGAATCTTCATCAGAATAATCCAGGTTTTCGTTTTTCCAAGTCTATTGTCAACGGTTTGTGTGTGTGTGTATATATATATATATAAAATAAGAACATTTAATTTGACTGACAATGGGCAGCCATTGTGCAAAGGTTAGAAATTGCATTGTTTGACTTTGCCATGTATCTTCACATGTCTGGTTTGTTTGATCCTTTTCATCGTCTTGCATTATATTTTGGAGTCAGTTTTCTCCATTTTTAAGTTGACCGTATACCTGGCAATCTCCCATTATTTTGTTCTTATCTGACTGCTATGTATTGACTTGTTTTTATGACTCTGATATGACGCACTATCATTTTCTTTTTTGTATATCTCATTTCCTCTGCCAATCCCTTGTCAGATATAGAAAATATATGGAGTACCCAAAGCTTCAAAACCTTTTCCATTTGATGGTAGTGTGTCTAAAAGTTCATTAATTCCCTTCCTTGGAAATAGGAATCATCAGTTCTAAATAACCCCAAAACATGTTTGATTCTTTAGGAAGTATCAGTTTTGGTATTAAAACTTCATATTTCCTTCCATGCAGGTCAAGGAAATTCATATCATATATGAAAAAAAGATAAATTTATTATATTTTTCGGATTGTTAATGAGTTGATTAATGATCTTATTAAAACATATTGTACACATAAATTTTTTGTCAAATATTTTAGACTTGAAAAATTACATAGAGTTTATAATCTCTGGTATTCTTTTACATTAAAGAATTTCCTCTGATTAATTTCTTCAATCTTCTTTTTGTATTTTGATTCAAGGGTTTTTTGACTTGTTCATGAGCTTTGAACAATATGGAGATTTCGCTTCAAGAGTACTTGATCTTGAATTAGCTTCAAGGGTTCACGACTTGATCTCGACTATCGACCTCAAGGGTCCATGATTTGATATCGACCCCTCCACCTTAAAAGTCTTATGACTTAATATTAACCCCTCAACCTCAAAGGTCTTATGTTTTGATCTTAAATTAATGGTCCATGACTCGACATCGACCTCATGGCCTTAAGGGTCTTATGACTTGATATCGACCTTGACCTCAAGGTTTTTATGACTCAACCTCGAGCTTGAGGGTCTTAGACTGTAGATTGGAAATTTGGAAAGGCTTTGTTTTTCAGAAGAGGATTTGATTTTCAGAATCTTCCTTTGATCTTTGTAATCTTAGGCTTTGTGGAACTTTGGAGGTTTTGATCTTCATAATCTTGCCTTCCTTCGATCTTCATAATCTTGCTTCAAGGCTTTGTGGAACTTTAGAGGCTTCGATTTTTAGAATCTTTCTTTCGAGGCATTGTGGAATTTTGGAGCCTTTAATCTTCAATATCTTTCTTTGATACTTAGAATCTTCCTTTCAAGGTTTTGTGAAACTTTGGAGGTGGGTCTTATGACTTGCTATCGACTTCAACCTCAAGGGTCTTATGACTTGATATTGACCTTGACCATGTATGACTTCGCTTCAAAGATCTCTGACTTAATCTTGAAAACAAACAATTTGGATCACTTGGACTTGTACATTGGAAATCTAGAAAGGCTTTGTTCTTCAAAAAAGGATTTGATTTTCAAGTATTTGATTTTCAGAATCTTCCTTCGAGGCTTTGTGAAACTTTGGATGCTTTGATCTTCATTGCCTTCCTTCGATCTTCATAATCTTGCCTTCCTTCAATCTTCATAATCTTGTCTCGAGGCTTGAACTTTGCAGGTTTTGATCTTCAAAATCTTCCTTCAATCCTCAGAATCTTTCTTTCAAGGTTTTGTGGAACTTTGGAAGATTGATGGAACTTTAGAGATTTTGATCTTTAAAATCTTCCTTCAAGGTTTTATGGAACTTTGGAGGCCTTAATCTTCCAGAATCTTCCTTCGAGGCTTTGATCTTTAGAGTCATTGATCTTCTAAAGTGTTTCAAAATCTTCCAGAATTTAGGCTTTGGAGACCTCGATCTTCCAGAATCTTCCTTCGAGGCTTTGATCTTAGGCTTTAAAGGGGCTTTGATCTTTAGAATCTTCCGTTGATCTTCAGAATCTTCATCTTTCTCCTTTGTTCTCATGTGGTTCATCAAATGGCTTGGATTTCTCTCTAAATTATTTTAATTTAATTAAAGATTAATAATGATGACTCACAAATGATGTTTTGATTGGCCAAACTTTGAGTTTTTGAGTTTTAATTGGTCGAATTTGAGTATTATCTCTAAATTATTTTAATTTATTTGGAGATAAATTAGATTATCAAATTTGAATTTTATCTCTATATTATCTTGATTTATTTAGAGATAAATTAGATAACCAATAAGTGAATTTTAATTGATCAAATTTAAATATTATCTCTAAATTGTTTTCATTTATTTAGTGATAACTTGGATGATTAATAGCTGAATTTTTATTGGTTCAATTAATATATTATCTCTAAATTATCTCAAAAGATAAATACATGACACATAAGAAAATTTTAATTGATCCAATTATATGTGTTCAAGATAATTAGCCCATAAATTAATTATTTTGTAATTAATTAAATGGCTGTTTTGATTGATGTCTTCGAATCTACACACATATACTTTTAATCTGTTGAGAAAATATAGAAATTTTCTAATGATATACTTTTACTTACTTTAAGATGATGATCTAAGAATGTATTGTCCTCAAGTGAACTGCCTTACATCAATAATTTTCCTAGTCCATTTAGTTCTTTGTCTTAATCTTTTTACACTTTTGTCTGATTTTAACAGCCATAGAACCTTTTTAAGGACACTGTCGGTTTCTTGCCTATTCATATATACATGGGTCGCATTCAAGCAGGTGGGTGCTTAAGTCAGCCATTTGCAAAATTGATTCGAAAGTAGATGATCTCAAAATGAAAATAGATCATTAATTACTTCAAAGTAAAAGAATCGGGATGCGTGTTTGACCGTGATTAAAGAAATTAATTAAGAAATTATATTTAATGCGTGTTAATTGATCAGAGTTTTATTTCAATGATAATCTAATGCATCAATTATAAACCCGATCAACGCTTTTTAAAACTTACCAGTTAAAAGAATATTATATTACAAACGTTTTCTATACATTTTGTCAAAAAAGAAACGTTATGATGCATATAATCAATTTTTGGTTGAAATGATGAACTTGTGATTTTATTAATAAATATTTTATTCATTTCATTGTTATTTTAAGTGTATATTCTAATCCACCAATGCCACACCATGTGCAGGGTCCTTGGGCAGTTCAACTATAAATAATCATACCACCCCACCATCGATAGAGCAACAGCAAGGGACTTTCTATTATTTTCGTTGCGTACTTTTGTAAAACAGTCCTCTTCTAAAACATAGAAAAATGGCTGACAATGAAGGTTCCTTTGGGACTTCCATGCATGGAGTAACAGGTAGAGAACAAACCTTTGCCCTCTCAGCTGCATCAGCTGATATCCCAACTGATACCACGGCAAAATTTGCTCTTCCTGTTGATTCAGAGCACAGAGCCCAAGTTTTCAAAGTCTTTTCCTTCGCTAAACCTCACATGAGAACATTTCACCTAGCTTGGATCTCATTTTTCACCTGTTTCATCTCTACTTTTGCTGCGGCACCCCTTGTTCCTATCATCCGTGATAATCTTGATTTAAAACAAGCCGATATAGGCAATGCCGGGGTTGCTTCTGTGTCTGGAAGCATATTCTCCAGGCTAGTGATGGGTGCAGTTTGTGACCTAATTGGTCCAAGATATGGGACTGCATTTCTTCTAATGCTGTCTGCCCCAACTGTGTTCTGCATGTCTTTTGTGTCTGATGCCCAGGGCTACTTAGCCGTCCGATTCATGATCGGATTTTGCCTTGCAACCTTTGTGTCATGCCAGTACTGGACGACAATAATGTTCAATGGCAAGATTATAGGGCTTGTTAATGGATGTGCAGGTGGGTGGGGTGACATGGGTGGTGGAGTCACTCAACTCTTGATGCCCTTAGCTTATCATTTAATCAGGCTAGCCGGTGCAACTCCCTTCACTGCCTGGAGGATTGCCTTTTTCATTCCGGGTTGGTTTCATGTCATTATGGGCATCTTGGTTCTAACTCTTGGCCAAGACTTGCCTGATGGAAACCTTAGAACCCTACAGAAGAAGGGTGAGGTGGCCAAAGATAAGTTCTCCAAGGTAAGGTTTTCTGAATACCATTTTTTCTCTTACTAACTTGAGCTTGCTATGACTATGATCCAACAAATATGGGGCTGATTTGCTTTTCTTGTTCAGGTTTTTCGGTATGCAGTCACCAACTACCGAACATGGATATTTTTCCTCCTTTACGGGTTTTCTATGGGCATTGAATTGACTATCAACAATGTCATCTCAGGATATTTTTATGACAGGTACTATCCCGACCATCTTCTGGCCCTTTTATGTCACAAAATGATGAACCAACCATAACCATACGAATTATTATGTGTGCAACAGATTTAATCTTAAACTCCACACTGCTGGGACTATAGCTGCTAGCTTCGGCATGGCCAACTTCTTTGCTCGTCCCTTTGGCGGTTATGCATCTGATGTAGCAGCAAGATTGTTGGGCATGAGAGGCAGGCTATGGATCCTTTGGCTCTTCCAAACGCTAGGGGGTGTCTTCTGTATCTGGCTTGGTCTGGCTGATTCACTTCCAATTGCTGTCTTGGCAATGATCCTTTTCTCTCTCGGGACCCAAGCTGCATGTGGAGCAACTTTTGGGGTAGTCCCATTTGTTTCACGACGATCCCTGGGATTGATATCGGGCCTAACTGGCGCAGGAGGGAACTTCGGTTCCGGACTGACACAGCTTGTATTTTTCTCAGGCTCAAGATTCTCTACAGCCACAGGTCTTTCTTTGATGGGTGCTACGGCTGTGGTTTGCACAATTCCTGTAGCCCTGTTGCACTTCCCACAGTGGGGAAGCATGTTCTTTCCTCCTTCTAAAGACCCTGTTAAATCTACTGAAGAATACTATTACATGTCGGAATGGACAGAGGACGAGAAACAGCAGGGTTTGCATGAAGGAAGCGTCAAGTTTGCTGAGAACAGCCGGTCCGAACGTGGCAAACGGGTTGGCAATGAGGTTTCCTCCACTGCAACCCCTCCAACTTCCACACCAGCCCATGTTTAATCAGTGTACAAGTTATTAGTTAAAATCAACATAATTTTTGGCTGGAATTGAGGGAAAAGAGCTGCTTGTGTATGGTATATATATATTAACCACAAATTCATTCTCTCAATTTCCTCCAAATTACTTTTTACTGTGTATTGCAAGTTATCTGCAGTAGCAGATGAGTTATGATGGAAGTAGAAACCTATACCAGCAAGCCAGTGAATACTAATAATTGGCTCTTTTGTACTTTGATTGCTAATGAAGAATACACTTGCATCTGCACTGAAATTTTGGTTTCTCTCAGAAAAATTGGGAGGATGAGTCTTCCTGAATACGAATTCGGCTTTCTGTACCTTGATTGCTACTCTAGAATAGACACGTATCTGCATTGAAAACTTGGTTCTCTCTCAATAAAAATGGGAGGATGAGATCTTGTTGATGATTGCTTATGCATTAGTTGACCCCTGAAACAAGAAAAGATAACGTGACAAAACAACAAAATACTGTGAACTTGAGCATTTGCCGGAGA
This sequence comes from Theobroma cacao, assembly GCF_053813885.1. Taxonomy (NCBI): domain Eukaryota; kingdom Viridiplantae; phylum Streptophyta; class Magnoliopsida; order Malvales; family Malvaceae; genus Theobroma; species Theobroma cacao. The sequence goes on from NC_142647.1 coordinate 49,651,575, forward strand.
AGTTGACTTAATTTATGATAAGCTATATCAGTTCAAACGAAAGGCACACTTTCTTCTTTCCGTACAGATGTACCAAAATGATAAGTGACCTGGCTTCCTGTAAGCAAAATTATAAAGAATTTGACTCTAACCCTGCTTTTCCTTGTGGTTGAAGGGATATAGAGTTCTCCCCACACCAAGATTAAAGAAAGGCAACTGTTAGTCTTTGCTGGTTTAACTACTTAACTATCAGAAAACAAAAAAAATAGGAAGGCTAATATAATAAGAGCAACTAGTATTATGTAAAATGCCCATCAAACAGCTAAATTTGCAGACTTTCTTGAGTTTAAAGAAGGAAAAATTGGAGCTATGGAGAAAAGTTTAACATCTCAGATTAAGTAAAACATTGATGACAGGGAAAACTACTTTAAGCTTAGTACTAAGAAGAAACTAATTTTAAATAGTGCTAGTAATGTGTTTCTTCAATTATCAACTATATGAGATATATACTGTAATACCCCTCACAAAATATTTATTATAAAAACATTTAGACTTATTAAGCTATGATTTTATAAAGATAATAAGTAGATATTATTTTAGCATTTTATATATTTACAATTATAACCTTTGGTGTCTTAATAATTAGAAAATAAAAGAAAGGTTTTTAAGTAAATGAAGAAGTTTTATTAAAGTCAGTTTACTTATCACGTTTAAGTTAGTAGAGTTAAGGTCAGTTTATTATTACGTTTAAGTTAGTAGGGTTAGGTAGTTTATAAGTTTTAAAAGAACAGACAATAACTTACGTTAGTTTATTAAGGTATATTTGGGATTATATTTTCATAGTTTGGGTACAAAAACCCTAAATTAGTTACATTTTTTATTTTTTATTTAAATCTGGTACTTTTTCGATGACTTTCCGGTGGCATGATGGGTACCAATGGAAAGGTCTTGAAAAGATCTTTCCAATGGTTTTCGTAGCATCCTGTTTGGCCTTGTGGTTAGAAAGATGTGAATTTTTAAAGTTAATTAGAAATCTATTTTTCAACAGTTTTGACAGCCCGACTTTGGGTCACCGGAACTCCATATTCCGGCAACGTTTTTGGTCGTTTCTTTGAGGACTTTTGTAGTATGAAATTAGATGTTTAATTTGGAGTCAATGGCTCAGTTAGAAGCTTCCTGTGTTAAGAGAATTGAAGCCTCAAAATAGGCTCGTTGGTACTAAAAACCCATAAAGTTGGGTATTTTTGTGACGATTTTGAAAAATTTGACTTTCGAAACTTGAGAACTTTGTGTTCTTTTTAATCGAAACAAATTTTGGTATTGTAGTATGATATGAATACTTCATATTGGTATTGATTTCATAACTGGAAAATTTTCGAGTTAAAAGTTACAAGTTCATAAATTAGGCCAAATGGCCATCTGGATTCTGAAAATTCAAAAAAAAAAATTCTTTTAATCTTTTTATTTTTTTTTTCGATGTTAATTAATATATGATAAATTCTGTTGAAAACTTAAAAAAATACTAGATATGTGATTTCTATATCTAAAAATATATATATTTACATTTTTATAAATTTATTTCTTAAATTAGTAAATTTTATAAAAATATCAAAAATTTATGAAAAATTATAAATATGATTTTTTACAAGTGAAATTAGTGTTATTTCTCTCTCTGAAATTAAAATCCTTATTGATTTTATAATTTAAGTTTAATTCTCAACCTTATTGAAAATTTTGTTTAATTCAAAAATATATATAATATAATATATTATCTTATTAACCAAAAATATTTCTAAATTGTAATAGAAGTCGCTACACACCCTAAGTACTTAGAATGGTCAACAAAAAGTCATCTTGTAAGATCTATTTGCAAACTCAGTTCTGATTTTTGTATGTATGTGTTTCTCGAAATGTTATGCTACTAAGAGGATTTTCAGATTTGCTACTTGAAAGTGAAATTAACGAGATCAAGTAAGTGACTGATATCCCTTCGGTGTTATCACACCTTAAAAATTAGCTTCAATCTGAATTTGTACATGAGATATAATATTCTATCCTATGATTTATTAAAATCGGGTTGAGCATGCAAAATGTATATGTATATGAGAGTATATGTTGGATTTAGAATGTGGTTTATGCAAAATATGATTTCTGATTTTGAAATTTGTTCATGACTTTATATAATGTATGCGTATATGATTTCGCAAATATAAACACAAATATTTAGTCTGAAACAAATATACTTTTGTGGTGTATGAGATATGCTTGAGAAATTTGATATACTGTTTTATGAACTTTGGATAATTTAAAAATATATATTTTTGTTTTGTCTCCTAGTATGGCTATGTTCTGACCCTGCCAATGGGGGTTAAATGTTGGCCATGTCGACATGTATTCTGTTATTAGAGATCGATCTCCCAATTGCACCACCGGTTACAGAATAGTGGTATTTGTGATATCTGTTCAGTACAGCCAATAATTACTTTTGATATGCTTCTGACCCGTGCCATCGGGGTTAATTGTGATTTTATTTCTGACCTATGCCACAGGGGTTAAGTGTGGTCGTAGCATGTTATGGGAGACCATTAAAAGTTAAATATTGTGAATATATTTGTTCTGTTATTTAAATGTGTAAATTTTGAAATATATGATTCCAAATAAGATTACCCAATATTTTGTCTCGGCATTTGTAAATGATATTTTGGCCTAAATGTTTTAAGCATGCTTAATCCGGCTGAAGGGATGTTAGTTACTTGCTGAGTAGTTGGACTCACTCCTTCCTTCAATTTTTTTTTTCAAGTTGTGATTTGGTCAATCATGCGAAAATTTTGGGGAATGATGTTTAATCTAGTAGTATTTAAATTGTCTAGGATTTATTTAAATATTATGAATATCGAACTATCTTAATTAGTATTCAGATTTTTATCTTGACTTAGTAGCTTTGTGGTTTTGGAGATTTAATTTTGAATATTGTCGAGTTATGATATTTGGAAAGTCTATCGACAAATATAGTTTATAAATTACTAAATTCTTCAGGTATATCAGTCTTTTTTAGTAATGGTTTAAGATATATATTTTAGAACCTTGCATGTCTGTAGGATTATACCTTACAGGTATGCGGACTCTGTCATGTCTCGGGTCTGGGGCGTGACATATACATTTCTTGAAATGATGGGACATGCTGCTTGAATTCTACGAATTCACCAGATGCAAGTCTTCATGCAACTCGGCCTAGCTAATAATGTGAATATTCGGATTTAAAATGCTGAACATGACTTGTTTAGCAAACAAGTCCTATACCAGATGTCTGTGAACCTACCTGATGATCAATTCATAAGTTTCAGAGAAGTCGAAGTTCCAAATTCGAAAGATTGGGGGTGAAGCTCATATATATATATCTCTTTCTGTATCTATGTATCTTCTCAGTCCACACCCAAGGCTCTAGGTTCTGTTTAGAAACCTCTTGAATCTTAACCAAAGTAGTTAAAAACTTTCACTGGTGGCTCTGAACATTCATCAACATTTTTCATATGAAAATGACATACAAATTTAAAAGAGTTGGTGAGCAACTCATCAGGCCCTTATCCAGAATCTTTGAATTTTTTTTTTCTCTCTAGAACTTGTTTCTTTATTAAAAGTGTCTCTGGCATTTCTGATTAATCTATAACATCCTATGTTAGTTCATAAGTCTACCAGCAGCTTCTTTTTCTGTCCTTGAAACTATGAGGTCCATTTAACCCTCAAAATGCATAATAGAGGACTCTTGCATAAACCTGTAAAATTAAGAACATATCGATCCATTCTGGTGTGAGATGGAACAGAAAATTATATTTATGGTAACAAAATTTCACTTAATTTTCAGTTTAAGTGCACGAAGCAAGGCATATATGATCTTTGAAAGAGACAATATTATTTATATCATCCATCAATTTATAGACATATAAAAGAGTCAGCTCACTCATAATCTTAGGCAAAATTTGATACTATCCTTCCATGGAGCAGCAAAATTGTGGGCAAGAACAACATTGTCTGAAGCAGCAAAATGGTTAGTAGCTTAACTTTCCACTGCCTCCACAAGTACTACAAGACCGGGAAGAAGAACACCTCGTGCAATAGCTCCATTTCTTGGGAAGCCTGAAATGATTAAGAGCAAATGCTCAACAGAACATCTAGGAAGGCCAATATATAATATAGACATAGATAACGAATGGCAGGGGAAGAAAGAATGAGGGACATTCACTGAGGAAATATACCCAGCTGTGTATCGAGTGGCCATGTTCTTTGCAGTCATTCTTGCCTTTTCTGCACTATCTTCTGACATTTTCTTCAATACAAAGCCTTCACCTTTACACTCTGAACATATCCCAGAACCCTCACAATCTTCACATGGTCTCAAGGGAACCTTCAAATTTTTGAAAGGGAAAAATGCAGCTAGGTTGATGGTCTAGGAGGGGAAATATTGTATTGAGGCATTTTTTATGTAATGGAAATAAAACTAAGTAGTAGTACATGCTTTGACATAATGTTCCCAAAAAAATTATTTCTAATTTAAGAATGAAATAGGAAGAGAGATGTTTTAGGAAATATTCTTGGAAATTTTATGGAATCCAACTACTTTTTTTAAGTTTGAATGATGGCATCAATACTGTGGTGAGTTAAGGCAACCATAAAATCTATCCCATCTCAAATATATACTTGCAGAATCATAAAGAAACATCTTAAGAAATTAAATGTATTCTTTTCATCTTTCGGACTACGATTCAATCGAAACAGAGAAGGAGATTGATCAAGAATTAAAGGAGGTGGGGGGGGGGGGGGGGGGGGGGGGGGAGGGTGGGGAGGGAAAGAAGCACTCACCTCAGTTGCATCAGAAGATTTAGTTCTCCTAACAAGGAATGTAGCAGCTGCACCCACAACTGTTGCAGCAATTGCCACAGAAGCAGCTGTTTCTGGCAGTGCAGAAGATAGTATGGATAATTTTCTCCTATGTTCTTTTGATTTCGCATCAACCAAAGAACAGACTCTATAGTCTAGCACACTCTGGACTTTTGGCCAGGAGTCTCCAAATGCTTCACAACATCAAAAAGAAAAGATCAGAAAAGCACCTTCCAAGTCAACAAGACTGTAACATCATCTATAAATTGCTTAAGGATTATGTGGCCTTTGAAGTGGTTGGCCGAAGCCTTTTTGCTTTCTAACATTCAGATGTTTATTAGTCTAACCAATATCATCATCCAGCATAACTCTCCAACAAAACAGGTAAACTGCCTTTGTGTGAGATAATATAAAATGAAAATAATGCTTTGATCAAAGATTTATAATCAAAACATAAATCCAATTTTAGAAAACAGGAGCAGACAGGAAACCAGAACCCAATACGCAGTGAAAATGAAACTTGTTTCCAGCTAACTCAAAGCAATTAAGAACCTCAATTTTTCCAGCAGCGAGTTAAAATGACAATGAATTCAGTGTTACAAAAGCAATATGTGAAAAGGAGTTGGGGCATATCAAAGGGTTTTAGCTTATTTTGCTTTTAATAATCCATTAAGATATCAAGTGACGTTAGTTTTTAACAAAACTAATCTATTTTAGCTTCAATAATGAAAGTAGTCAGAATGGAACAGAAGATTCCATAACAAGGCTAAACTGAGAGCATAATAAACTTGTCTAGTAGGCAATAGCCCAGAATTAGTTGATCACAATCCAATTCCAACAAAGGGTCTGAATTCTAACCTGATAATAACCACAATCAGCAAAGCTGCAACAAGGAAATCCTTATCCCTAACAAACAGAATGGGTTTTACACTTTCCAATTCAAAGTCAAATCCTAAACCCAAAATCTTACTTTGCTGCTCACATTCCACCATGCATTCCAACAGAAGATTTGCCATTAACCAGAGATATAAAATTCTGAACCACCCAAGGACCAGAAAAAATTAATTTTCAGAAAGATTCAAACCAAAGCATTCACTCCACCCATCCAATAGCAGAACTCTCATTGAAACCATAATCTTCAACTAACATTAACTCTAGTGTTCCCCCCCATTGTTATGGTTCCCTTCACCAGCCACAACCATCATCAGCTTGGAGAAAACAGGTGCAAGCAACCATCTTTACCTTAAGTAATTGCACCATTAAATAACAAACCTTTCTTCATAAAGATTACAATGAATGGCCAGTGGAGGTTTCATTAAAAGAAAAACAAGAAACCCACCAGCAGCTGGCCTTTTACAAATTCATACACTCAGATAAAACAACCAGCCGGTAGAGATCCAGGCCTAAACTTTAATGGCAATTTGCCATTACAGGGATTTTCATTGTTTCAAAATTTATGTGCATCTACAACAACTAGAACTACTTTCTAGTTAGTTTCATAAAGCTTGGGAGCTTGGGTGGTTATGTTCATAATTAAATTCTATCTCAAATTCTATGTATATCAAATAAATGAGAGTTTTAGAGTTCGTTGAGACTTACTCTTGGAGTAGGATGCAAACGTTAAAGAGTGAACTGAGAGCTCCATTCTGAAAAGGGTCTTTCGTAGCTAAACAGAATTAGCTGTTTCTTTTCCTAGTCTCATGTCCCTTATCTTCGCTGTCGGGTAAAATTTCAAGTTAGCCCTCAATCATCAATACAATTTCATAAGTGCCATTGAGTGTGCACCTATAGTTCACAGAAGATATCCAGCAACAACAGCAATTAATCATCCAGACCTCAACCTGCTGACTGTTCTTTTCCATGTTATGGCTAATTTAACTAATTCTCAAAGATTTTTGTTCATGAATTTCTTATGTTAATCACAGCTGTGTCATCTTTAAGGCATGATAAAACCCAAATTTTACCAACACTTGAAAGGATATGAAACCCCATAGCCTAGAGAGTTTAGTATATATGTAATTTGCCTTCTGTCTAACAATGGTTCTCGAATTTGGGTTCATAATGGCAGCAATAAAAAACTACAAAAGGTTTGTTTTTTTGTTTTTTACTGCATATAATTTTTTATATTACTATACCAATGGTTTCAAATCTTGATGAGCATTTATTTTGAAGGGCCACAAAATTCTGGATGGCTATTCAATGTTTATTGGCACGACGCTTAAAGATGCATAGACAAAACGTGAAACGAGTCTCTCCCAATTTGCACCGTGGGAAAATTACAGGACTGGTTGGAGCTATTACTCCACAATATTCAATGCATATCTAAATAAATGTCAACACCTCCAAAACATAAATGGTTTTAAATTTTGATATTAAACACCCTCTTCTTCTCACACTTATTTTGTTAGGAAACTTGCCAACCAGCCTCCATAGATAACCCAGTTTTACAGGGGACACAGTTGAGTTATTGCTACATTGGTTGGAGCCAATGAAGATTGTCATGAAATGAAGGGGACAGGTGGGATTATGATCTTCAGAACTTTAGGAGAACAACCCTTTTGCGTAGGTCAGCTTGGATTTACCTATCAACTACATTTGACAAGTTGCCTACATTTGGTAGAGCAAGAAAGATATTTGAAGTTGACTTCAGAAAGTTCTTTCTTTGGAGTTTTTCAGCTTTTCCTAAAAGGTCTGTTTAGACGACTTGAGAAAGCAACACAGTCAAGCTTTACGTCTACATCTCCTCTCTCAGCTTTGCAGCCCTTTGAGATTCAATGCTTGTCATGGTACGTATTTGAGCATTACCATCACACGTTTGGGTGAGGCTTTATTTGATGTTTCAATTCCATAGCAAAATTGATCAAATCGCTTTTTCTTGTAAATTCGAGCCAGGGATGGAGGGACAGGATTGATAAATGCCCTGACAAATATTAAACAACTGGTGTATAAATGGATCTAAATGGTGCTTAATAATGACATTTAACAACATGAAGATGCAATAATCAATATTAGAAGTTGGTAAGAAACTTTAGCTTAGCTCTAAACTATCGATCTGTTTTTGAAATATTGATAATATAAGATACCGAATATAACGTCAAAATTATAAAATAGAACATCAAGTAAGTATTAAACGAAATAAAAAATTTTATTCTATTAATAGTTGTTTATCAGTAATTGTGTACAATTAACAGACCAAATCAACTTTGATCAAAGCTCTATTGTAGTCCCAAATCAAAATTAAACTCTTAATGAACATACATCCAATGAGCTATATCTTTGGTTTTTCTTATAATCTGTCAACACAATGTTGATTAGTACTGCAAACATTATTTTAAGGAGTTTTTCCCAAATATTTTACTATTCCAAGAAAGCGGTCGCCATGGAGATTCAAAAAAATTTTAGGTAAAGAAGTTGCCATGGATGTGGAGCTGCATTTGAAGCAAGGGATTTTGATTTGATTGCGTAATAAAAGAAGCTCACGGGCATTTCAATAGCTTCCACAGTGGGAAAAAGAACAGTACAAAGGAAAGGGCACCCACCTCACCCTTCGAAAACTAATGCTATAGCATTTTCGGCCTACTCACGAGCCTATTTAAGACCACCCCCTTTGGCACTTTCCTTTCGCCACCCTCTTTAAAAACCCTCACCCTCCCTAAAAACCCTTTCAAAAACCTCTATCCATTCACAAGGAAACCAACCATTACCAAAGGAAGAGAAGAAGAAGAAACAGGTGGAAACCCTCCTCCTAAAAATTATGTCTGCCACAGTATATTGCATTATTTCCATATATCTCCTCCTCTTGTTTTCATCTTCTCCACATGTTGCCATGGCCGGTCGGGAAATCCCATCCAGTGTTCCTAGCACGATGAGGCCTGCGTCCGTGGATTACGTGAAGATGAACCCGCAAGTGATGAACCATAAGCACAAGGCTTTCAATGAGAAGGAAGCTAAGGGTTGCATGCCCAAAGGATCTACGCATTCATCAGCTCCAAGCCGCTACGTTAACTATCAAACTCTTGGTTCTTTTTGTGGGTCTAAAACGCACCCCGACAAAAAACCTTGATGCATATGCATGCATGCTCTTTTTTTGGTTGGCATTAGACAGAAATATGTGAGGTGCATGATGTATGTATGATAATATAAGAATTTCGACTATTTAATTGTTTTTTTCATTATTTTTTTTTTTTTTTGCTTCTTTTGGGGGCATAAGGCTATATGTCCTCCACCTTCAATGTATGGTTTCACCATCATGTTTTGGATTGTCGTATACTTTTGAATGAAGCTTATAAATTTTGATTGAAATGAATGTGTTTGTAGTTCTTGATTTATTATTATTTTTATAATTTTACATCACGTGTTTTATTAAAATAAGTAATTTTAAAAATAAGAGTAACCTTAACATAAAAAATTTATTAAAAGTGATCTTAAATTACAAAAAAAGTATGAAACAGATAACTTAATAGAGACAAAACATTTTTGTTCATGAGGAGGAGGTAATTTTCTTCTTATTATTGACATTACCCTGGCCAGTCCATTAGGAATTGATGAACTTTTAAGGTATGCCAAAATTTAGTATGATGCAGGGTTGGGGGGAATGGCCAATCGGAAAGAACCCCACAGGGATGGGGTCACGCGTCACACCACGCAGCAGGCACCAGGGATTCTCCAAAAGCATGTGAAACTAAGCAATGTAGTAGGGCCTACAACCCCATAGCCATTCAATGGGGAAAACATAGGCTAGAATGATGGGGCCAAACCTGACCCAGAACTTTTCCACACTAATCTAGTTTGGTAGCTATTTGCAACTCGATAATGCTTTACCGACTAACTTAAAACGTACGTATCACATATTGGTGGTAGCCAAAGAGATTAAAAGAGAAAAGACTTTTTAAGTTTGAAGTAATTATCCATGAAAAACATTAAAAAGTATAACTAGATTCAGGCTTAACGTGCCCAAATCCAAAATAAAAAAAGCAATAACCAGATATGAAAATTCAGTTGCTAAACCTACATAACCTAGCTATACAAATCATCCTCGTCTGCCCCAGCTGCGGAAGTTGAAAAAGGATCAGGAGCAGCCGTGGTTCCGGTCTCTGAAAATCTGAATTCAGATCCAAAACCCCTAGACTGCTGCAGAGTCTGGGCAAATGCCTGATATTTGCGAATATCGGCATCGCTGACGCTCCGACGAGCAAACTTCATGGACTCTTCAAAGTGTGCAGCGTTAATCTCTGCAACATCTTCTTCAACGTCCTCATCCATTGCTTCAGGATTCTCACTCCTCCTTCTTTCCCTCTCTATGTCCTGCAGATCATTCCAATTTAGGTTTACTGTTAAGTTATGGAGTTGTTTTAAAGAATTGAAGATGTCATTAAGTAGTAATTGGATTTTAAAAACTACAACAGGACTGCAATCAACCAGGAAACCCACAAAGCATGTAACCACATGAAAAATAAGCCAACAATAACATCGTAGATGAGATGATGAATATCAGGGAAAAGAGCCAGTTAGGAGCACCTCAATCATACATTTTAAAACGTGCAATATAAAATACAGGATTAACTTTCTAAACCATTAAATAATGTAGTTGATAGTACAAGCAGCAGAAGCGTACCTTTTCAATGTTCTCCCTGATGGCATACTTGCATGCTCGCTGGCAAATCTCAGTAATATCAGCACCACTAAAACCCTGGGTATACCTAGCCAGTGCCCTCAAATCAACATCTTTAGAGATGGGTGATTTTCTCAAACAGGCCTTGAAGATCTGATGACGGGATTCCTCATCCGGTAGAGGAATATAAATTAACTGATCAAGCCGGCCAGGCCTCAAAAGGGCTGGGTCAATAATGTCAGGTCTGTTGGTGGCCCCAATGATAAAAACAGTCTTTTTAGCTGACATGCCATCCATTTCAGTTAAAAGTTGGTTTAGAACCCTATCAGCTGCTCCACCTGCATCCCCAACACTGCTTCCTCTCTGCAACAATCACAACATGCCATCAAATGAGTAAAAATAACTATACGGTATTCACATCTTAATATATTACCAAAACAGATGCATATATTGATATTTAAAACATTGATGGAGCAAAAATAAAACCTGTGTAGCAATGGAATCAAGCTCATCAAAGAAAAGGACACAAGGTGCAGACTGCCGGGCTTTGTCAAATATTTCTCTAACATTGGCTTCACTCTCACCAAACCACATGGTGAGCAGCTCAGGGCCTTTGACGCTGATGAAGTTTGCTTGGCACTCATTTGCAATAGCCTTAGCAAGGAGAGTTTTGCCACATCCAGGAGGACCATAGAAAAGGACCCCTTTTGAAGGTGACATGCCAAATTTCTCGAACTTCTCTGGGTGCTCCACAGGATATTGAACAGTCTGCACAACCAAACAGAAACAAAAAGCTAGAAGTTTTAGCAACAAGCTTAAAACAAATTAAAAGCATTATGGCTATAAACTGGTCAAGTAATAACAATCACCTCTTGAAGTTCTCGCTTAACATTCTCAAGGCCTCCAATATCCTCCCAGCTAACATTAGGCACTTCAACCACCTGGATGACCAAGAAAAAAGCAAGCAATTTAAGACAATTGAGAAATATTCATTGATCTTTAGATAGAAATTGATCACATATGCACATCATGATGAAAGTTCAAAGGAAAGTAAATCACTTACTGTTTCACGCAGAGCAGATGGATTGCTAGTTCCAAGGGCAGTTTGGAAGTGCTCATTTGTAACTGCCATTGAATTAAGTATCTCTGCATCAATAGACTCATCCTCCAAGTCAATGACGTCCATCTTCTCTCTTATGCACTGCAGTGCAGCTTCAGTGCATAAAGCAGCAAGGTCAGCACCAACATAACCATGAGTGTCTTTTGAAATCCTTTCTAGATCAACCTGAAAAGAAAGAGAAAAGTTAACCAACAGTGAACATAAAAGAGAGCAAGACATGGAGACATTCAGACACAGAATGCAAGCTAATTTGAGGGCCAACATACAACCAAACTTGCAACCATCATTAAAGTTAGTGGCTTAAGTCGTTAAATCCATGGCCATGAATGTCATTAGCTAGATATTATAACTACCAAATAGAAGAATAAATAATGCAGATTTCAAACTCACATCATCAGAAAGCTTCATGTTCTTGGTATGGATGCGAAGGACTTCAAGGCGACCAACTTCATCCGGAACCCCAATGTCTATCTCCCTATCAAACCTCCCAAACCTTCTCAAAGCAGGATCAATAGTATTTGGACGATTAGTAGCCCCAATAACAATCACATGAGCCCTTGATTTCAGTCCATCCATGAGAGTCAAAAGCTGTGAAACAATCCTTCTCTCAACTTCACCATGGGTCTTCTCACGCTTAGGAGCAATTGAATCAATCTCATCAATAAATATGATAGATGGAGCATTCTTCTCGGCTTCTTCAAAAGCCTTCCTAAGATTGCTTTCACTCTCTCCAGCCAACTTGGACATAATCTCTGGTCCATTAATACAGAAGAAGAAAGCACCGGTTTCATTAGCAACAGCTCTGGCTATTAATGTCTTACCAGAACCCGGTGGTCCGTAAAGCAAAATTCCTTTGGGTGGTTTAACACCGATTGATTTGAAAAGTTGAGGATGCCTTAGTGGCAATTCCACCAACTCACGAATTTGAGCCATCTGCTTCCTAACACCACCTACATCATCATAACCAACTTCATCCAACCTATCCTCATCTTCCCTCCTCACAGGTTCCCCCTCGCAGAAAATTTCAGTATCTGGGGCAACTACACAATACTCCCCTGGGTCAGTCTCAATGACCTTGAACTCCACACTCCTCATCCCTCCTCTAACAAGGAATAGATCTCCTTTCCTCACAGGACGATAAGCCTCCAAGAAATAAGCTGCAGACAACAAACAAACATTAAAAAACACAATCCAACAACACCAAAACAAAAAAAAAATAACACAAAAAAGAAAGTCAAACCAACAAAAATAGATATTATCTACATGTTCAGAAAAAGCTAGCAAACAATTATTAACAATCAATTTAGAGGAGACAGATTAAAAAAACTTACGCTTCAAGTAAGCATCAAACAGATTCCCAGTAACACCTTCGATGGTATCATCAATGGGAAGAATGTGAACACGCTTCCCATACTTCACATCAGGGCACTGGTGCACAGACACAACATCTCCAAGTCGAACCCTCAGATTTGACCGAACAACTTTGTTCATCCTAATCTTCGCCGTCTCACATGTTTCATCAGCAAGAGCAATGCAGATTGTGTCCTTTCGCTTCTTTCCCTACGCCAACCAAACCCTCAAATAAGAACAACAGCATCGAAAACTTAAACAGAGGGAACCCTAAAACTTCAAAATTTAGCTTTTCAACCAATTTTCATCTAATCTCCAGTAATCATAGAATCTAAATCTTATCGCATCAGAATTGAAGCTCTAAAGCTTCGAAACACAGTCTTTGAACCCCGAAAATAAATTAAAAAAAAAAAACAAAATATAACCAAACCCTAGCATAAATATCCAAAATTTAACCTAAATAATTTAAAAACAAATCAAATTGGTTTCCTTTTACCTTGATGAGAATAGTATCACCGCGAAAGAGCTGCAACTTCTCCATTGTGTCTGGGTGCATAGACACAACGGAATTATCATCGTTGACCGTTTCGTCAACGACCAATCGATTTGGTGATTTTTTTCTTTCCAAAATCGCAGTTGAAAAGTCTTTTTTCCCCGATTTCCTGAATCAAAATGAGCAAACTTTTAAAATTGAACCGAACAACATGAAAGATCAAAAAATCGTAAAAACAAAAAAGAACGGAGCATGTAAACAAAAACCGAAGAGGAGTGACTCACGAGTCGGAAGATTCAGCAGAGTGACTCATGATTGGTAAACCGAAATAGAGAGAATAAAAGCAGAGAACAGAAGAGGAAAAAAAAATCAAACGGATTAATCAAAAGAAATTGTTGGTAAAAGGCTTCAATTGATATTTATAGTCTTTCATCTCTTTATTCATTTATCTTGCTCGACAAGAATACGTATTTCATTTTTAATTGGGGATTTCCAGTTTCAGTTTAAGTTAGAGTCTTTTTCTTTTTTTAATCAGATTTTTTTTTATCAATGAGACAAGTAAAATCAAAAATAAATTTTATTATTTGATAAATTTTGTAATATAATTTTAAATACTTTAAAATATTTTTGGTAAATTTTAATATGGGAAAAAATATTTTGATTTATAACAAAAATAATTAAAAATTCTTTCAATTTTAATTCTGGGCTTGGCAACATCCAAAAACAAGCAAAGGCCCACCCACTTAAACTAGTGTTTCCGGGCTCAAGGCACAATGGCCTAAAACTCTTCTAAAGTTGACGTCGAAAACAATCCTAATTTTAAAATATTCGTGTTTAAATTTAATTAAAATATTTAATATTTATATCTACTCGAATCTAATTAATAATATTTATTTAGTAAAAAACAATGTGAATACCAGTTACATAATTTGACCCGATTTGAATTCAATAATTAAAAAAAAAGAATTTCATTGTTTTTCAATATTATTAGTTAAAATTAAATTAATAAATTTAAAATAAAATTTATTGCTAGATAAATTATATATTTGAATGAACAATTTATTAATTATAGATGGTACATGCATTAAATTATATAAATATTAAACTAAATAGTAAAAAACTCATTATTTATAATAAAGTTCGAATAACGAATATTAATTCAAGACATATATCAATATTTACTCTATCTATTAAGCAAAGCACTTAAAACATGACAAGTCACTGGTGAACAAACTTGAAAATATCATTAACCAGTAATTGAAAACACCTCTCTAATGAGATGAATGATATCTCAATATGTAACTTTTATTTAATTTATGTTTGTTTACTAATTTATTTAATTTATTAATTAATTTTAATATTAAAAATAATTAATAATAGTATCATATTTAATTGTAATGTAATTTTGAATTGTGAATATAATATATAAATTATATATATTTGTGAGGATTGGTTAAGCCAATCTTTGCCAACTATTGAAATAATGAAATATTAAAGATTATGATTTTTTAAATATTACTTCATCTTTTTCTTTTTCCCCTTAAATTATATACACAAATTTATATATTTGATTTAATGATGAACTTTTATAATGGTGTGCCATGTTAATATGTATATGATTATATAAAATAATACAAAATCAATTATTTTACATAAATTTTGAGTAAGCAGCTATTTGGACATGAAATGTAAAAAAAAAAAAAATTCATACATTTGTTATGGACAAAAAAACAGCATACTTCTCGGCTATTCAAACCATAAGTTTTTCATGACAAAAACTCAATTCTTACATGATTTTTGTTTATAAAGCATGGATTTGAACTTTGAAAATGTATAAATCGTTACAAGCACGAGGTATTAGAGCAAATTAATCTGTCTATACAAATCATATTCTTCAACTCCGGCAGAAAAAGTTGAAAAGCAGTCTTTGAAAACCCGAATTAAACTCTAAAACCTTAGATTGCTACAAAGTCTAAGCAAATGCCTGATGAGAATAGTGTGAAGAGTTGCAACTTCTCTGTGGTCGGGGCTGCATACAAATGGCAGAGTTGTCATCGTTGATTGCCTCGTCAACTACTAACTGATTCGACAACTTTTTTTTTTTCAAAATCAAGAATCATTCTTTCTCGATTTCCTTAATCGAATTAAAATATTTAATATTCATATGTACTTGAATCTGATTAACAATATTTTTTAAAAAATTTATTAAAATTCAAACTTATTTATTTAGTTATAAACGATGTGATAACTTGCTACATAACTCGGTCCTATTCAAATTAAATAAAAAAATTAATCATTTTTCTATTTTATTAGTCAAACTTATATTAATAAATTTAAAGAGAATTTATATTTAGACAAATTATATATTAGTATAAATAATTTATCAATTACAAGTAAATTTATAAGTAACTCATGTACTAAATTAAAATAAATAGTAAAAATTTTACTATCTATAATCAAGTTAAAATAATAAATATCAATTAATTCTTTATCCAAAACTATTTATAAAATACAATAATCCTATTTAATTGAGCCGAATTATATCGGAAATCTTATTACATATCCAAAAGTGCAATACTTTAATAAATTAGAAGGTGGTTATGTTCTTGTGTAAGAGTAAAGACAAGATTAAAGTTTTTAGTTAAAATTAAAAAAAATATATGTGGTAAAAAATACCCTAAAACAGGCCAAGATTAGTTGTATCAAACAAGTTAATATCCTTCCTCTTTTGTTTTGCAATCATTGCATACGACGTTTGGAAATGAGGAGGGCCAGCAAAAAATGGCTATTTTTCTTATATCACAAGTCATATATAAAAAATGTGATTAATATTTTAAAATATAAAATTAAAAAATGACCGAAATAATATTTTGTTTATGTTCAATTTTTAATCATAATTTGATTGATTTTGATTAATTTTAAAAAATTAAAATTAATTAAATTTTTAAAATTTTTAAAATCAAATCGACCAAATATTTATCTCAATTTATTTAATTGAACCATGATAGGTCATTGGTGAACAAAGTCGAAGAGATCATTACCCAGGAGATCAATGATGCCACGATATTTAACTTCTATTTAGTTTATGTTTTTTTATTAATTTATTAATTAATTTTTATATTAAATATAATTAATAATAATATCAGATATAATTTTGAGCTGTGAATATAATATATAAATTAAACTATTGAAATAATGAAATATTAAAGATTATTATTTTTTAGATATTATTTCATCTCTTTTTTTTTCCTTCAATTAAACACACACTTATATATTTTATTGAATGATGAACTTTATAATGGTGTGCGATGTATTATATAAATAACACAAAATCAATTCTTTTACAAGTAACTATTCAAAAATGAAATGCAAAAAAAAGGAATCCATACATTTATTATTAACAAAAAGACAACATATTTTTCTGTTATTCAAACCATAAGATTTTCATGACAAAAAACTCAATTATTGCATGATTTTTGTTTATAAAGCATGGGTTTGACCTTTGAAAATGTAACTATGAAATATTGGAGCAAATCGTTATTGTAATATGATATTTTGAAAACTTTAGTGATTCAATTTCTTTTGTTTTATTTTTTAATGTATAAAATAAACATTACAAGGATGAGGTATTGGAGCAAATTAATCTAATTATACAAATCATTTTCATTGGATATGGGAGCGGAAGTTGAAAATATATCATGGTTTCAAACTCGCAAATTTCAAATTCAATTATAAAACCTTAGATTGTTGTAAAGTCTGAGCAAATGCCTAGCATCCGCGAGTATCAACGTCACTAACACTCCTTCGAGCAAACTTCATGACTCATCAAAATGAGTCGTCATCATCTTTGTGACTTCTTTCTCTTTGCTGCTGTGACTTTATTCTCAATCTAACGACTCATGATTCTCTATTCTCCTTCTTTATGATTATTAGTCTTTGGCCTTTGAATTTTAGCCTTTCGTTTTGGAATTTCAATTCTTCAATCATTTTTATTATTAAGTTTGATATTAGATTCTTTATGGTTAAGATTCTTTGCTTTTTAAATTTTACCCTTTAAATTTGTACTTTTAGCTTTGCATTTTGAGTTTTTCCATTATACATGTAACCTTCATAAGTTCGTTTGTTAATTTATTTAATTTATTAATTAATTTTTCATATTGAATATAATTAATAATATCATATTTAATTGTGACATAATTTTCAGTTATAAATATAATATATAATTATCATTTTTGAAATATTACTTTAAATATGTAATTATATAAATAATACAAAATCATAATATGTCATCGTAAAAATTATTTTATAATAAAATGCATACATTTATTATTGATTGAAAGACACCAAACTTAATCATATACTTCCCATGACCAAAAAATACAAATGATTTCATAACCAAAAAAGCTCAAATTACTGTTTAATTTTATTTTAAGCAAATAATTCATTTATTACATCTCGAATTATTACAATATTTTATAAAATATATATATATATATATATTTTTGTAAAGATTTATTTTTATTTTTTTGCATAAACCAAAGAAAATTCTATTGTGCTATTTATTAATACAAAATATTGCAAGTATATAACAAAAATAATTAAATTCTTCAATTTTATCTATGGGCTATGGCCCACTAAACTTCAATTTTGTGCCATCCAAAAACACTCAAAAAGCCCAATTAAACCAGTGGTTTGGGCTAGAAAACAATGGCCTACAACTCTTCTAAAACGTGTCCAGAATAAACTACGTTGATTTTGAAATATTTGTATTTAATTAAAATATTTACTATTTATATCTACTCGAGGGTGATTAACAATATTTTTTAAACACTTGATTAAAATCCGAACGTGTTTATTTAGTTAGAAACGATGTGGACACTCGCTACGTAACTCGACTCTATTCAAATTAAGTAAAAAAAATTCATCATTTTTCTATTTTATTAGTCAAAATTAAATTAATAAATTTATATTTAGACAAAATTATATATTAAAATAAATGATTTATCAATTATAAGTGAATTTATAAGTAACATATGCATTACTTTTTTTGTAAAAAAGTATTACATGTACTAAATCAAAATAAATATTAAAAAATTATTATTTATAATCGAATTCAAATAACAGATATCAATTAATATTTTATTTAAAATCATTTATAAAATATAATAATCCTACCCATATAAGTCGAAATATACTAAAAATTTAATTATGTATTTTCATCCCTACCCAATTATGCTGGAAGAAAAAAAAAAGTAAAAAAAGTGCAATCCTTTAAGAAATTAGTCTAAGAGTAAAAGACAAGATTAAATTGTTTTGGTCAAAATTAACAAATAAAGTATGCGGTAAAAATAACCCTAAACAGGTCAAGATTAGTTGTATCAAACAAGTTAACAGATATCCTTCATCATTATAGTCTTTTGTTTTGCAATCATTGCAAATTACATTTCTCAGTCAAATCATGAGGGGGCAGCCCACATCACTTTGTTATTCCTATTTCTTATATATCACAAGTCAATAAATATTTTATATATATTAAAAATATTATTAATATTTTAAAATTTAAAAATTAACCGAATCCATCGAAATAAATACAATCCTTTTATCTTTGAATTTTTATTATAATTTGATTGATTTTGATTATTTATAAAAGAATTTGATTAATTTGATTTTTTTAATTTTAAAATCGAATTAATTGATGGTTATCTATATTTATTATAATTTTGAATATTATGAAAAATATAGATAATAAATATTTTTTTGAATTTGTAATAAGTAATTATAATCACTTGCTGGAACCTATCAATTTTCCACATGGGAAAAAGCTGCCCAATGAATAATGCATTTATTTATGCTTGAACTACAAGTAATTCAATTCTTTTTATTTTTTTTAAAGTAAAAGTAATTCAATTTTTTAATTAAAAGCAACTTTCATTATTGTAAATAATGTACCATGGCATGGAGCTGATATCATGGTATACTCTCCAATTTAAATTTGGAGCTTCTAGATATGGATTTATACAATTGTTTTACATATTTAATAAACATTGGCTTAAATAAATAATTAAAATTACATTAATACTTAAAATCATTATATTTATTTTTAAATATTGTTTTTTTAGTTTTTTTTTTCATTATTAAATCAATAGTTTGGTAGGAAAATTGAAGATTTAGAGAAGAAAATAATTTATTCTATGAATTTTTTAAGAAAATGAATTAAGTTGTGGCAGGTAAAGATCGCCCTTTTTTTTTTTCCAGCAACTATTTATTACATCACCTACACCCTTATTACATTTTTCATCTTTGATAAATTTTTTAAAAGTTTAAAAATTTGGTTAATTTATAAAACTTGAAAAAACCATACATCCACGTGCTAAAACATTAATCGAAAATTCATTTGCGAATAAAAGCAAAATTACTATTATATTATTGACAAAATAACTCAAAAAATGATTATATCGTTAATTTCATCTTATAAAATTATTAAAATATCTACAATTTAAAGGATAATTTATTTGTTTCGATTCAAAGATTTTGATAATTTTATTATAAAAATAACTATGTAACTTTTTTTACAAACAAAACATTGAGAGTTAAATAGGGAAAAAACACACACATACACACGCGTTTAAAAAAAAAAAAAGCAACTATATAAAATTATAAATAAATGTTAGTACTAACCTTTAGTCAAATCCTAAATTAAGTTCAAAATCATATCTCTTTGTTTGGACATTTCTCAAACAAGTCTTTGGATGATTATTGGGTAAGGACAAAGGTCTCAAATGTTCACATGTGTGACCCACACGTTTTCAAATATTTTTTTTCCCTATCATATCAACCCTTACTAGTCAAGAAAAACACTAATGAATCATTGACACACAACCCATTGGCCTTCCAAAAAAGCAAACCCCAAATTTCCAAAATGATTGATGAAGTATGGAAGACAACAAAATAGAAATATGGCAACATCTCGTGGACATAAGTTTCTTCCCAAGGGATTACAGATTTTTCTACAAGGCAAGCCTTTTAGTATATATAATTAGAATGACATGTCATTATTATCATGACATGTAAGCATATAATGACAATGTCATGCATGTGGCATATAATGACAAACCACATTTTAATTAAGAATAATTAGTCAATCATTCGTCATTAAAGTTTATTTAATTCAAAATAAATGTATAAAATTTTGATTTAATTTTTTAATAATTTAGGGATTTTTTTATAATATTATTTAATTATTTTCCTTAGTTGCTAAATCAAGCATAGGTTATTTTGTTAATGTGACATAACAATAACTCATAGTGGTTTTGAAATTAAAATTTTTGATTTTGTTGTTATTAGAGATGCATTGTATTTAAAAATTAATGGGTTTTAATTAATTGCTATCTTCTTTTAAGAGGATTAAGGTTCAGGTTGGTTCAATAATTTTAATATTAAAATCTTCAATAATAAAAATGTGGGTTTTTTAGCCTATTTTGATAAATTTCTTTTAACAATTGAGTAATAATTTTTTTTTGTTTATAATACTAGCTTTATTGGTTGTGTTATGGAACATATTTGACCCACATTGATCAAAATAGAACAATAATAATAAATAATAAATAAATAAGAAAGAGAAGGGACAATAAATCATGCTAAAAGTAATGAAGAGGAAGCGCTTTTGCAATGGTGTGTTGGCAAACTAACATCATTACATTCTTCCTCAGAATAAATTAAAGTGACCCCTTGAAAAAGAGCAAGACCCAAAGACAAAAATTAAAAAAAATAAAATAAAATAAAAAGGGTTTAGTGTAGACACAGGGATGCCAAGCAACGAAGCAAAGCAAAGATGGTACTATCAACCAACAAAAGACACAGACCCGGTAAAAGCGGGTCAAATAATCCAACAACATTTGCCCAGTTTTAGATTCTTTGTATTGGTGAGGAGTGTGTTAAAACCCAAGGCCTTTCTTTCCTTCACTCACTTCACTACACTCTTTGCTTTCACATTCAACTCTCTCTCTCTCTCTCTCTCTCTCTCTCTTTGAAGTTTCTTTCTTAACTCAGATCCAGGTTTGTCTCTTCCTCACACTTCTGTTTAGCTTTTAATTCTTCTCCTTATTTTTTAGTTTAGTTTGTTTGACATGGGATCTTAGCTTGTTTTGTCTGCTGTTGGGCACTTGAGTTACTAAGACAAGACAAAAGAAGTTGAAGGTTTGAGGCTGTTGCTTGCTGGCTATTTATGTAACTCAGCTCAGCTTCCTTCAGATGAAAATTCAGTTCTTTTTACAAGAAATGATCGTTTCTGTTCAAAGTTTTCATTTTTGTAAACCAGTCAGAGTATGCGTTTCTTTTATTTACTAGAAAGTTCAGTTTTTTTATGTTGAAGTTTTCATTTTTTGAGTATTATCCTGATTTATTTTGTTTTGGTAATGAAATGGAGCATTGGGTAGTTTGAGTTGTGTATTAAGTAAACAGATAATATGTGGTCAGGAGGGAAGGTCAAATGGATTGGTTTTTTGCTTTGATATGCTGGAAAATAGATTAAATTTCTGTGGATTGGTGGATTATTGGTAATTTTGAGCTATTGGATTTTTTGTCTTTGAACTCGATCGTGTTAGATTTCAGTTATTATCTCCATGAAGTTGAGGTTCTCCAGCATTTGTTTGAAAGCATAGACAATCTTTTGTTTATGAATTCCATAATAATAATAATAATAATAATAAATACAGGATGAGTTTATTATTCTGAGGAAATTAAATTCAAATGCCTAATAGTTAGAATTCAAACACTTTAATTTTCTACAGTACCTTAGTACGAATTTCAGAATCATTTGTTAATTCTATTAAATTTCATTTAACAGGTGATATGATGTTTTATTAAGGGGTCGTGAGAGCATTGAAATAGTGGATGGTACAATCATCTGCAATTATAAATTAGTCTGATCCCTTAATTATTTAAGGGGGGTACTAGGAAGTTTCCCAATTCATTTCAAGTGCTGTTTTCTACTATTGGAACTTTTAGAGATCACGAGTGATAAATGGAAGAAATACAGTCTCAATCTGAGCATTATAGGTCTTCATCCTCTTCAGCCAGTAGTCCAGCAAGTAGGGTTCCCTCGAGTAACTTTTTCTATTTGCGGAAGCCTGGTTCTCTCAGACAACCTATCTCATTTGAGGATTCACCTGAGTGGGAGGACACAGATGTTGATGTCAGGGTGGAGGAAGGAGGTGACTCCATCAATGCTGCAACCACACCAGTCTCCCCATCGCTGTCAAAGCTCAATAGTGGGTCATTGCCATCACCACAGCTGCCAGAGGGTGCAGCTGTTGCAAGAAAAATTGCGGGTGCATCAGTCGTGTGGAAAGACTTGACTGTAACTATAAAGGGGAAAAGGAAATATTCTGATAAGGTTGTGAAGAGTTCAAATGGCTGTGCATTACCTGGCACAATGACAGTGATCATGGGTCCTGCAAAATCTGGGAAGTCCACACTTCTGAAGGCTATTGCAGGTCTTTTAACATGCCACCCATGTTGGCTACTTATTGAATAATGAGTCTTTAATGTTTGTTCCCTGTTTAATTGTAGATGTTTAAGACTAAAATCGTCTTTCCTCTTGAATTTAGGAAGATTACATCCTTCGGCCAAAATGTATGGTGAAGTATTCATAAATGGAGCAAAAACCCACATGCCTTATGGATCATATGTGAGTTTCAGTTACATTTTCACAAAGGATGAAACTTTTAGATGTTACTTTTGATTTTTCCTATGGTTCTTATGCTGATAGGGTTTTTCTCTGCTGGTAAAGTGATTACTTATTTATTTATTTTTGTGTGTGAGCAAATTGATGTACATTCTGTTTTTGCATTTTCTCCCATGTCTTTTTGGATTTGGCATCTTGCAATTATAATATATCCAGCTGACCTTATAGAAGTTGAGATATACTTGATATTGTCAACAAGAGTCTCGATCTAGTTTTGTATCCTAGATTATAGGAAAATCTCTGATGAGCAATCATCTTATCTAATGCTTAGACCCTTATTTCCTTTGTTTCTCTCATTATGTGAATCCTCCTAAGTGATTAGTCCTTTAGTACTGTGCCCACCTAGTTTTCCAATTTAGCAAGCATCATGGTTGGATTCTATGAGCTCCCTTATTTTAAACTGATAGTGTTTCTTATACCTTTCCTAACTCCATATTATTTATGTCCAAATCATGCTAATTTTTCTTATTGTCAAAATGCTAGTTTGAATCTTTTCCTTTTCAAAATAAATTAAATTTTAGTTAAACAGAAATTGCAAGGAAGCAAAGGAATCAGAACTTCAAGGTTGGTTTTTTGACTTTGAAGCATCCAATGTGCAGGGTTTTGTTGACAGGGAAACTACTTTAATCGGTTCACTCACAGTGCGAGAATATCTATACTACTCAGCTTTGCTCCAACTTCCTGGTTTTTTCTGTCAGAAAAAGAGTGTGGTAGAGGAAGCCATCCATGCCATGTCCTTGGGTGACTATGCAAACAAACTGATTGGTGGTCACTGCTATATGAAAGGCCTTCCTAGTGGTGAAAGAAGGCGTGTTAGCATTGCTCGGGAACTTGTGATGAGGCCACGTATCTTGTTTATAGACGAGCCTCTTTATCATCTGGACAGGTAGGTTATTTATTTGTTTTCCTTAATTTTATTCATAAAAGTTTTCTTATTCACTGTGTCTTGCATGCTCTACATTCCTGAGTGCTGACTGTATGATGGGTGTGCCATCTACTTTCCAGAGAATCAAGATGATTTATGATGCTATAGCTAAATTTTAATATTTTATTTTATTCAGTGTCTCTGCCCTTTTGATGATGGTAACATTGAAGAAACTTGCGAGCACAGGATGCACTCTTATTTTCACCATTTACCAGAGCAGTACAGAAGTGTTTGGTCTCTTTGATCGTATCTGTCTGCTTTCAAATGGAAACACCCTGTTTTTTGGGGAAACATTAGCTTGCTTGCAGGTAAGTGATAACATGAATACAATTCTTTTGCTACTCTTGTCTTTGTTTTAATTTTATTTGTAGTGACTTCATCATTTAAGCGTCATTTGATATGGAAGGAAAGAAGTTCCATTTAAAGATTTTGTGGTATGCTTACTTGGTTCCTGTAACGGAGAGCGAGGAAAAGAAAATTGAATTTATGTATAAAGATCCAAATTTCTTTTCTTTCCTTTTACCTTATGAGTACTTGGTTTGCCTTCTGGATATTCTAATTTCACCCTTTTCTTATGAAGCACTTCTCAAATGCTGGATTCCCTTGTCCAATTATGCAAAGTCCTTCTGATCACTTTCTACGTGCCATAAATACCGATTTTGACAGGATTATTGCGATGTGCAAAAATTGGCAGGTATTTAATCATTCTCATTCTGTATATTTTAGTTCAAAGCCTCAGTTGGTACTTGGAGAGAACAAAATGTCAAAAATAAAAGAGAAGGCAAAGAGCCTATAAAACATTTGAGTTGGATCTTACAAGCTACCGGATCATTTTGAATTGATGGTAAATTAAGAGGATTAAAGATGCTTATATAGTGCTTTAGGTTATTTTGTTCTATAACATAGTATATTTGGTGTTAAACCCCGCAAACTACAACTTGTCCAGCATTTTTGGCTGTGCCTTTTCTGTCTCTTAAATTACAAGAAATAGTCATTACCTAGTTATGATCCTACCAGAATGGAGGTCTTGTCAATCTAAACTGTTTCTATGTTTTAGCATTTTACCTTTGAACAATGGCTTCTACTCTTTAATGCTTGCTTCAATTTGAATAATTTAATTTATATGAACTGGGAAATTGTGACAGGATGACAATGGGGACTTTTCATCTGTGAATATGGATACTGCTGTTGCAATTCGTACTCTTGAGGCAACATATAAATCATCGGCTGATGCTGCTGCAGTTGAAACTATAATACTGAGACTCACAGAGAAGGCACGATATGTAATTTTATTTGTGTTGAACCATTTCTAATTTCTGGGCCTCTACCCCTAGGGTTATTGGAAGCTTTAATCACATGTATGATCGTGTATGACTGGTTCTTATACTGTTTGATTATACATTGCAAGGAATAGTATAATATATGTCACCTGTAAACATTAAGGGTTAGAATGAGCAATGGTAATTGGATGATAGGGTATACCTGGCTGTAATCTGTTTACCATATTAAGCATTTTTCTTGCATGACTTCCTCAAGACTTATGGTGGCAATAAGTCAGCCTTTGTAATTTTTGTTCACTTATGTTGCATTCTACAGGAAGGCCCACTTCTAAAAAGCAAGGGAAAGGCTAGCGATGCTACACGAATTGCAGTATTAACTTGGAGATCATTATTGATTATGTCAAGGGAATGGAAATACTACTGGCTTCGTCTTATTCTTTATATGCTTCTTACACTGTGTGTTGGTACGGTATTTTCAGGCTTGGGACATTCTTTGTCCTCTGTTGTGGTGAGTAAAACCATTTGTGCATGAGTTCAGATATACGTCTTTGCTCTTTTGTTTTTGGTGAATTTGACTTAATATGATCTCAACTGATTTGATAAGTATTTGGTACCAATATGATGCATATATCTGTAGTTGTTGTGGTTGTATCTTGTTTATTCTCTGTACAATATTGTTATTATGGAACATGTTTTGCTTACTGCTTCTATGGCGGTTTGTCATAGTCAGCATATGGTAATTTCATGATTTTATGGTATGTCACCAATGTTCTTTAGCTGCAACGGCTCACTTCTACTAGCTTTCTTTTGTGAATGTGAAATTTTCTCAAGTAACTAAATTACAAACTGTACCCCTATAGTACCAAACAATTTTTCTTGTATTTGCTTCATCCAATTGATAGTGATAGTCCTAGGATGCATTTCATGGGGATGTTTGCAGCAAATTTACAGTAGGACCTTGTTGTGATAAGCAAATAGAAAATGTAGTTTGATTAACACATATGCAATAGTTCATCATAGATTCCTGCTTCTTCCAGCCTGGTATAAGTGCTTGTTCTATCCTGCTTTTTGAAGTTTGACTTAATTTTTCAATTTTTATTTCTGAAGAATAACTGATAACACTCATGAAGCGTAGGTGTGTTTCTAACTTTTTATCTTTTCTCATTACAGACAAGAGTTGCAGCAATTTTTGTATTTGTATCATTTACTTCACTTTTAAGCATCGCTGGAGTACCCGCACTAATGAAAGAAATCAAGGTGATTATACTTGTTTTCTGGATTTTGCTTGATCAAATTTTGGGGTTTTTCCCCCCCCATTTGCAAAGTTGTATGATTGGTCCCTGTCTATCTTTCATGCTCAAAACTGCTTTTCTATTTTGCAGATATATGCCAGTGAGGAGTCAAACCAGCATTCAGGAGCTTTAGTCTTTTTGTTTGGGCAACTTCTCTCCAGCATTCCATTCCTGTTCCTCATCACCATATCATCAAGTCTTGTTTTCTATTTCTTGATAGGATTGCGAGATGAATTCAGCTTGCTGATGTACTTTGTGCTGAATTTCTTCATGTGCCTTTTAGTAAACGAAGGATTGATGCTGGCTGTTGCTTCTTTGTGGCAAAATGTTTTCTGGAGTGTCTTAACCCTTGTAACCATACATGTTAGTTCACTATCTACAAAACATGTTCTTGCTTCACCTGAAGCTAGTTGTTCTTAATTTCTCTTACTTTTTAAAATTACTTTCATTTCCAATCTTTACTTTTTACCTAGACTTTTGCTAATCTTATGATTAAAATGCATGATGTTTCAGGTGGTAATGATGCTTGCTGCAGGCTACTTCAGAATCAGAAATGAGTTGCCTGGACCTGTGTGGACATATCCATTATCTTACATTGCTTTCCACACTTATTCCATTCAGGTGTGTGCATCTTATAACATTAGTTTCCTTATATCAAACTGGATTGATCAGCATCTTGTTGTTTTCTCTATATCAAATTGTCGTTGCTCATATTGACTTTCTGTATGTATTGGAGAAACCATTTGTGGCAATTTTACCTTCGCTGAATGGATCTTTAATTTTGTGACCTGTGTTTTTTTCCATAGGGGCTTTTGGAGAATGAGTACCTAGGGACCAATTTTGCCGTTGGACAGGTGAGGACGATATCAGGGTTTCAGGCACTCCATAGTGCTTATGATATCTCACCTAGCAGTAACTCCAAGTGGGAGAATTTACTGGTATTGTTTCTCATGGCAGTTGGATATAGAATTCTTGTTTTCTTTTTGCTACATTTTCGTGTAAGGAAAAATGTATCCCTGCATAGACTTTGCCAGTGTAATCGCAATTCAACAACCTGAGATGAATGCAAAGTGGTACTATCTTGTCAGCCATTCAAATTGTATAATATCTTTCCTTCTAGCTTTGCTTGTGCAATCGAAAATTGTCGTTCATGAATTCGCCTTTGAATGTGATCCATGAAAGGAATGCCATACTTTTGATGCATCAGTCATTGGGAAAGATCTAATCTGAGCCTAATGCTAGATTGTCACACAAAAACCCAAAGTTTCTTAGTGCACATCTTGCTGTCTTAGAATCTCTGAGTAGGTCTGTTGAATTTCTATTTTTCCAAAGAAAGCAGCGGGAGCTCCTAAGTTTGTTTCAACCTTCAAATCTAATGTTATTTCATGGATGATGCTAAGTAACACTCACACATTACATTAGAAATTACAGCAGTCCTGGTTTCATGGTTTGAAACTGTGGAACATCAGCAACATGTTTGTATTTGAACAATGAGCACTGCAAAATCTATTGGGAGGAGATGGGTTTGATTTGAACCTTGGCCTTGAGTGCCTTGATGAACTGGTCCATGTTTTTCTCTGATGATCCATTGGGTGTCAGTGCATTTTCTAATGTTTCTTTCACCTCCTTGACCTTACTCCTATACTGATCCCCTGATTTTCCACTCATCAAACGGTTGATATTGTCGGAAACTTCCTCCCTGGTGATGGGATTTTTATTGCTCAAATTAATCCCAGCCTTCCAGTCATGAACTACTAATTTCCTGTTAGTGAATTGATCAGTTAGCAAAGGATAACTCAACAAGGGAACTCCACACCATGCACTCTCCAGTATTGAATTCCATCCACAATGAGTCAAGAACCCTCCTACCGCTGGGTGGGCCAGCACTGCAATTTGACAACACCAAGGTATGATCATCGCACGGTCACCAACCTCCTCCTTGAATCCAACGGGCAGCGGATCAGCATCATCGGAGCTCACAATGTCAGGCCGAAGCACCCAAAGAAAGTTTACTTTGCTAAGCAGAAGACCATCAGCTATCACTGTCAGGTCAGTTTTTCTAACATGGGCATAGCTACCAAAAGACACGTACAGAACCGAGCCATGAGGCTGTTTATCGAGCCATTGGGTGCAATCAGACTCGGACCAAAGGCTTGTAGCCACAATGCTCTTGGTGAACCCAGATGGGAAAATGGGTCCAATGGCATAAAACGGGACTGTGGCACGTAGAGCTGATATGGTCACAGGTTCAAGTTCTTGGACTGTGTTACATAGAACAAAATCTGCATTCTTAGCATCTTCAAATGCATTGAAAATTATTTGGTGGCACACTGTAGTTACATCAGTTTCTTGAAGGTAGGACATCAAATCCCTCGGTTCAATTGCTTGAACTCCCGGTATGTAATCTATGGAGTCTTCACGACAATCTGGTAAAAAAAATTCAATAAAAAATCATCTTTGTTTATTTTATAAATAAAATAAGAAGATGTGCATAAAATAAGCAAAACAACGTTTTTATAAATTCAAAATGCAAAAGCATGTGGAGACGTTTCAAGCACAGAAGTGTCCAAGGACATTCCAAACTAGATACACAGATCATGTATTACACTTACCTTGAAGACCAAAATGACCATTCATCCTAAGAAGATCCAGGTGATAGTACAATGTAAACACCAAAGCTGGTTCTGTCCAATAAGAGATATAAAGCAACCCAAACTTCTTGGCAATCTTTGAAGGCCACACGAAGAAAGTATCAGCAATCAGGCAATGAACCCTGTCCCCTGATTTTACTATTTGGCTCACCACCTCCTCTACGTGGGCGGAGAACACATGCAGCAAAGCTGCCATGAACTGGTCATGGTTCAATGACCGATCGAACCCAAGGGGTAGCCCGTCAGACACGGTGGTGTAACGTATGTCCAGCCCTGATTCACGTACCGAAGCGAAGATGTCAGGCCCTTTCCCAGGCTCGGCCTCGGAGGTCTGGTGGTGGATGGAGTGGGTGTTGATGAAGGTGATGGTGAAACCTTTCGATGCTAGCTTGATGGCTAGGTGCACGGATGGGATTACATGGCCTTGAAGAGGGTAAGGTATGAAGATTGCATGAGGCTTTTGGGCTGTGTCTGCCATTGTTGGGAGCAAGAGAGAGAGAGAGGGGTGGAGTTTTTTGAATGTTTTTCTCATCATTCATGGCTAACCCCAAACTTAGTCTATGACTGACCGACTTTGCCTCATCTGCGGATATGCATGGATGGATGGTAATTGTCTTCGTATTTTCTTTTGTCAATGGTAATTGGCAGAGAGACAATGATAAGCATTTTATACTGTGATGAAAGGTTCAATATCTTACCAGCAAAAATGGCAAGCGGTTCCTGTGTCTTTCCTTCCTCAAATCGTGGAGATTTAACAGCAGATAGCCCATGCAAATTTGGATTAAGCATAAGAGGAACTTTGCATTTGGTTAATGGCTCCAAAGTCATGACCTACTGTATTCACAGGAAAAATCGTCGGGTTTCAAGATCGTGACATAACACGAACATATTATTAATTTAAAAACTATGTTCAGAATAATATGTCATTTCTTGATATAACACGGTCATTTTAAACATAACACAACCATTTTATATGATTAAGACATCATTTATAGCATCATATCCTATACTTAATAGTTAACTACATCCCTACAAGCTAGTTTGCTCAAAGATTCCAGCTTTGTATTGATATTCTATCACAGACAATATTAAATTGATTTGATCATTAGTGATATTAGATTATTAAGTTACGATGATGAAATTTACTTTTTTAGATGATATTTAAATCACTTTGCAATGTAGTGATTTTATTAGTGATCTAAAATCACTATTATGAAAAATCTTCAAATTACTATCAAAGATGGATATTTAATCATCATGAATCAATTATTTAGATTAAATTTTAAATAATAGTATAATATTTTGGAAATCACTCTCCTTTGATAATAATTTTTTTTTAATGACATTTATATCATCTCGTGAAATAGTGATTTAATCATTTTCGATAATTTAAAATCAGTATCACAAAAGATCTTCAAATCACTACCAAACATGAAGATTTAATCACAGTGAATAATTCAGTGAGATTAAACACCAACCCTTTGTTGATTTTTTTTAGATGTCTCAAAATATTTTTTTAATATTTAATACTCTTACTTTTTTATATTATAAATTTATTTTTCATATTAAAAGTATTAAAAATTTATATTATACATTTTAAAAATTCAAATATAAAATACATTAAAATTCAAATATTTATCTTAATTTTTTTGTTAAGATAATAATAATAAGTAAGAAAATGTGTGAAAATGGACTAAAATAAAAACCATGGATTACTTATAAGAAAAAAAAAAGGGAATATTCTAAAAACGCGGGACCCATGGTGCAGGCGCCAAGTCCAACGAACTTCCGCGTCGACCCAAATCCCATGGGCAAATGCCACTGGATTTCCAAATTCTGATAAGTCAGAGATAATCCTTCCCGCGTAATATCCTCTGCCGATCACCATGGCGTTCTCGCCGTTGAAGGTGATGAACGGAGAAAGAGCCGTGGTTCTACTCTTCGTCTTCCGTGTTCTCTTCTCTCTACCCCTCTCTCTCCTCCCCCACGCCCTCTCCTTCTCTCTCCTCTCCCTCTTCTCTCTCTTCGTCGAGATCCGCGCCGACGATTCCGTCTCCCTCTTCAAAACCAGGTAAGTAAAGAAAATGAAAAATTGAAAAAAAAGGGACAAAATTTCATTTTCATTGGGAGAGTTAGGGTTTTAGAGAATCTCAATTCGTTAAATTCTGTTACTTTTTAATGTGAAATTTTGAAGTTTTCGTTTGTTTTAATAGGCCAGGTGCTTCATCGGGAATAATGTTGGGAGCAGTTACGTTGCCGACTGTAATGCTCTCGAAATTGATTCAGCTTTCAAGAGCTTTCTCTTTGCAACAAATTGAGCTTGGAGGTACTCATTTATATATTCAAAAATGAATTGAACAAAGAATTGTAGAGTTTATAAGAGAATTATGGATTTATGTTTGATGTTTGTGTGTTTCGAATTCTGTTGGTAGAGCTTGAACATATGACAATGCAATTTTGGGCCACATCGGCTTGTTGCTGTGGTGTGCTTATATTCCTCTCCATAGTTATGTGGTGCGCGGCCAACAATAAGAACCCCCATTTCTCCTGTAGTGTTTGGGATGCTAAGTTTAGCTTAAGCTGTGTCATCTTATATTCGGTGATTTGCTGTATATCGCTTGCTACAATATCTCATACTGGTAAGTCAGTTGTTCTGTTATTATTGTGTTGTTGTTTGTGGTTTCTTGCATTTAGTAAGCTTGAATATGAAAAATTAGCATTAGCTTCTTGTAACAGCATAATCAATAGTTTCATTTGTCTGCATACAGGCTTTAACACAGCTTTAAAGTTATTGTGGTTGCTATGTCATGGATTTGCAGCAGTGAAATTAATTCAACATCTTCTCAACACGTTTCCCTGTTGTGCTTCAGTTGGTTTGTTTTGTGCTACTGTTCCTACCTCAACTTTTATCACCCAAATATTTCTTACTGAGCAGTGAAAAGATTTTTTATTTCCCTCCTTTTTTGCAGGGGAAGCACTTTTGGTGACTTCAGGTCTTGTACTCTACTTTGGTGACATGTTGGCATGTACCATTTCAAAGGTTAGTGTTGCTTTTTCACGCCAGATACAGGCTGTTATGACAGAAAAATCCAGCAGAATTAGCATTTTAATGTTAATGTCATTTTTTTAACAGGTCTGTAGACTCTTGATCTCACCAGAGTTGGTGTCCATACGATATGGAATTAAAAGAAGTGAGATAGGTATCGTTATTCAGGTATGAATCTTCAAGTGATGAAATTCTTTGTAAATGGTCTAGCTGGATAGTGAAAGTTGTTCTCTTCTATGCAGGGTGTGCTGCTTGGCCTTCTTATTTTTTCAGCAGTCTTTAAATTTGTAATCCGCTTATGGGAATACTTCTGGGGAGCTGACAACTCTGAATCAAGAAAAAACAAAGAGATTGGGAGATCTCTTATATTCTTTACTTCCCTTGGATTCACCATGATTGCGGTTGCCCCATCTTGGATGATGATCGTCCTAGATTTTGATGTGCATCCTGTATTATGGTATATCTTTGCTCAAAGACATTTTCAATTTGACTTCTATTTATAATGATGTTTATCAGCATCTCTTTGCTTTGACTTTTATATACATTTGGTTTTGTAATCTAACCTGTTGTGGAGGTAAGTAGGTGTTTATCAAGAGGTTTAGTGACTTTAAAAGATTCAGCTCTTTGGTGATGGATATAGATATTATTGGTGTAATGGATGGCTTGCTTTCTCTAGTATTTGATAATCCTATGTTACTTCTCTGGTGTTGCTATTAGAATACTTATAGCTTAGGGTTGCAAGCTATTTTTGCTACAGTCCTTTTGTTGGGCATTCTGGAGATAAAAGTTGTGCAGCAGAGGAAAAACTGATTTATGTTTTCACGTGACTTCAAAGGCATTGTTTGTTACAGAAAATGATGGTTTTCTTCCTATGCTAGCATTATGTGGTTTTTCTCATGCTGTCCTCTGTTTTCCTCCTATTTTTTCAAGTGTCTTACCTTTACATCATACATTTGTAACAGGATATTCCAGTTTGTTTTTTCAGAACCATACAAAAGACTGTCACTATGTATCTACTGGTTGGGTTTGATATATGCATCTGTCTTGAGGTTCTACAAGATTTCTAAGAATAGTAAGATTGAGAGGATTCTTCTTCGAAAATACTACCATCTACTGGCTGTTTCAATGTTTCTGCCCGCTCTTATATACCAGGTGATTTCTTGAGTATCATGTATCAATTATTTAGCAACCTTTTTTGCTCTTTCATTCTAGTAATGGTTTGCTTAGATATTATATTGATTTTGTAATTATTTTTGCAGCCAAAATTTCTTGATCTAGCATTTGGTGCAGCTTTGGCAGTTTTCTTGGTATTAGAGATTATTCGAGTAAGTTCATCAAACTTGCACATTTTGTAGATGTAGACAGTATATCAAGTAAGTGTGTCGTGTAAAGTTGCTCTACTTTCTGTCCAAATGTTCACCAGCTAAGGTTTTTGAAGGGTGGTATATTTACAAGTATCACAAATTAACAATTCATATCCTAGTGTTTACGACTTACAAGCAAGGTCTATGTTTTGTAATGTGATGGTTGATGTTGCATAACTCTCCCTTTGTCACCAGGTTTGGAGAATTTGGCCTTTAGGGCAACTTGTACATCAATTTATGAGTGCCTTTACAGATCATCGTGACTCAGATCTTCTTATTGTCAGGTATGGCATGTTATGATTACTGGAAACTAAAATGCATATACTCGTTGCAAGCAATTTTATATAAGGTCCCTTTTGATTCATGTAGCCACTTTTCTCTCTTATTGGGATGTGCACTTCCTATCTGGATGTCCTCTGGGTTCAATGATCGACCTCTTACCCCGTTTGCTGGAGTTTTAAGCCTTGGCATCGGAGATACAATGGTAAGTGTGCTTATTGATGCCACTGGGGCCTTCAATTTATTGCCATTTCAAATTTCTCACTTTTGTATTACTTGAGAATTTCTAGATATTTTGAAAATGATGTGCTCGGATATATCACTAGCACTTTGTTTTTAAACTAAACTTCAAGTCCCACACTTTCCCTCTCCCCCACCTGAAAATTTTGCTGGCAGGCTTTTTGCTTCTCAGTTTAATAAAAAAAAAAAAAAAGTAGCATCACATTCAAAATTGTTATTGCTTGTTGATATTGTACCACATGTCACAATGGTTATGATTTTGTCACTTGTTGCTCTATAGCTTTTCTTTGATATTCACTTTGGCTCTTGAACTAAAATTTTATGTAATCTTCCACTTGAATTTGCTCAAGATCAAATGATGAACAGTGTTAACATTCCATATGAATGTGCCAAAGTTGTTAAAACTAGACATGTATTCTACTCCAAACCAATCCCAAAAGAGAGAGAAAGGGAAAGTCTTAGCCATCTTTATTAAGGGTTACAAAGGCCACCATAACTCTACAGCCACTAGCGCCACACTTATAAACTAACCACAGAGAGTCCAACTTATTATGGCTATATAACAAAACAATTGGCTAATTCATGAACAATAATGTGAAACAATGTGGATAATCAACAACTAATGGAGGTATAAAATATGAAGAGGTCTACAAATTAATCAAATTGGCTGCCTGCCAATTGCTCCTTCTGAGTTGATCATTAAGTTGTAATTGTTTTGCTTTTATGCTTAGGCATCAATGGTTGGCCACAAGTATGGTGTCCTTAGGTGGAGCAAAACTGGCAGTAAGATTTTTCTTTCTTTCTCTCTTCTTCCTCTTTTACTTATTTTTAATGGTTAAGCCTTTTTAGGGGCTGTATGATGTGCTTGCTAACTCTAGCAAATTTTTTATGCTACAGAGAAAACCATCGAAGGAACTGCAGCTGGTATAACATCTGTCCTTGCTGCTTGCTCTGTTCTGCTTCCACTTTTGGCTTCTAAAGGATACGTTCTAACTCAGGTCTCTCTCTCTCTCTCTCTCTCTCACACACACACACACACACACACACGGATACATACACGCCCATGTTGACACATTCTTCATATGCACATTTTTGGTAACTTAGCCACGAATGAATTTTTTCAGTGAAGCATCCAATCTGGCTTTTTGTTTCTGTTTTATTAAACAAACTCATGCTAAAGTTCTTTGAATTGTTGCAATAAATGTAGACTTGACTCCTGCATGAGTCAATTCAGCTTGGGACCTACATGGTGCCGTGGACCTAATTGATTTTTTGGGTCATTGATCTTTTTTTCCAATTTCCACAGCATTGGTTCCCTCTTCTCATAGCCGTGACTACAAGTGGTTTGTTGGAGGCCTACACAGCGCAACTTGATAATGCTTTTATACCACTGGTCTTCTACAGCCTTCTCTGTTTGTAAATGCTAATCTCAACCTTTCAAAAAGACAAGTATACACTGATAGTTACAAAGAAATTCTTTCCCATGTGATTCCCTTCAGCATCTCCTTTTTTTTGGTAGATATCCTAACCAACTTTTATAGAATCCAAAAGTTCCTGTTGTACACCATACGATTTGTAGTTTCAGAATAATCTAGAACTAGTTTTAGGATCAGCCTACTTTTTATACTGTATTCGGTGTTCTGAGCCATCAGAAAGGCACGAGCCTCCAAATAGGATGATTGATTCATAGAGAGTTAGGATGGTTTTGTGTAGTTTATCAACATCATACGTTAATCATTCGAAAATTTTTTCCAACATTAATACTAGTATTCATCTTTGGTTAATCATGTTGGTATCTGCAATCATTTGAAAATTCAAGAAAAACAGTGATGGTGTGATTTCATGCTTAACAATCTTTGAAGTTCTGTTGTACTTATTTCATTTATTGTACGACTTTGACTGTACCTCGTGTCTTGTCTCCTATCTTATCAAACTTAAACTGCCCATTTCTGTGGATAAATGATTGATTATATTTATCCAAGAAGCAGGATTAACCAACAACAGCAAAAGGTTTGCCATTTTCTGATTGAGTGCCTGCTTCACTTAAATTATTGGATCAGAAATGATTGATATCGTCCATGTTCTTCGAAAGGGTGAAGGGAGGGGGCCGGGGTCTTCGTTGCCTTCAGGCTTGTCCTGCCAGCATGTCCTTATGTCTTTGCCTCTGCATTCGGAGATAAGTCTTTAAAGATTATCTTCAAGGTAATCAAAGATATTGACCGTCCATGTGACAGGCTAGACTTGTACATTAAATGCAGAAGAAACCAATTATGCTACTGTTAGACGAAGAAATCCGAAGATAAAGTCTTTAAAGATTATCTTAAAGGTAATTAAGACATTGACCTGTCGTATTGTCACGGTTTCAAAGGGAAATTATGAATCTTATATTAGTTATGTATTAGAGTATAATTGAAATTTTAAGTATTCATATTATTTTTAACTCACAAGATGTTTTTTGTAGGATAAAATTGAGAGATTCAATGGGTTAAAGCGGATAATGCTTTGCAAGTTATTATAGACCGTGACACATGTGATAGGCGGCCAAACTTGTACATTAAACTATTTGTTAAAAGAAGAAACATATGCCAAATAGTATCCTGAAAAAAAAAATTCAAGAACTCCAGAAATTTTAATTTCTCCCCCACATGATTATTTGAGAAATAATACAAAAGAACCCCGTAAATTCTCACACGTTGTTGGCATGTCTGTCCGAGAAAGAGAAGAATCTATTTCAAATCTAAGATCTTTCTCAAATTAAATATTGCTGACACAGATGAACTTAATTATTACTTCTAACACAATATAAAATTCTAAATTCCAATGAAAAAATCTAATTGAAAAGTAGTTTCGGCCCTTTCTTTTTTGTGTATTGTTTTATCCCATATATGTGTGTAATTAATGAAGAAAGTTTGGTCAACATACCAGGCAGGAGCCCCCTTCTTTCCCTTTTTCTCCGTTCACAAGAATGGAAGGGTGAAAACAGTTACACTAGAAAATGAACTCTCAACAAACTTAAAACTAGCCTTCGGCGCAGACAGGCGGACTGTCTCGACGTGGGCCATTTGCAATAATACTGTTGTCTCGTCAGGAAATGGGGTTTCCATGTTCAACTCTAAAAATATCTGGTGAGTGATGACAGACAGCTAGATCCGATCTCTCTTTCCCCCCATGGACCCTGCCAAATGGTTCTATCATTACCTTTTTAGCTTATCTACACAACCATCTCCTAAAGGTAGGACATAGCTACATGTGTCTTTTTGTTTTCACTTGGTAGAACAAAGTATTGGGTTAATTAACTTCTTTCCTTCAAATGGTTGAAAGCATTATTAGGATATGTATCCAATGATCCTTCCAAAAGCACTACATACTACCACTTCTGTTGCTGTACAATGGAAATGGACAGGACAGCGGAAATTGCGGAGGAGAGTCTCCCATCGTTCCCAATAATTGAAATAAGTCTCTTACGAAGTTTGAGATAACACTGTACTACATAGGCATCGATATGTTT
Organism: Theobroma cacao; assembly: GCF_053813885.1. Taxonomy (NCBI): domain Eukaryota; kingdom Viridiplantae; phylum Streptophyta; class Magnoliopsida; order Malvales; family Malvaceae; genus Theobroma; species Theobroma cacao. The sequence continues at coordinate 49,689,333 of NC_142647.1, forward strand.
TTTACTTAATCTTGGGTTTTCGAGTTCTGCAATAAGGTTAAAATGAGTTAATAAATTGATTTACACGTGCGGAATAGTATGATAAGAGTTTCGAAGATTAGATCGGAATCAAATTAAGACGGTACTGACAAAAGCGCCCATTATTGACATGACTAGGCAGAAGATGTAATGAGCAAGGCCGTCAAGGGAAAAGGACGTTTCATGGTGATTGCAAAGGGTCGACCCGAATCACCCACATGTTCTGTTCTCCAAAACTGGCTCTCAACCCTGTCTGAACTAGCTCATAAGTACTTAAACTGTACAATGTGTACATATTATGCAGAAACCAAAGTTTCTAACAAGCTCCGGAAGAAAAGAAATGGCTAAGCTCAAGACTGTTGCAATGAAGCTAAGAAAGACGGAAAGAAATCGGATTCAGACACTGATGATCAATCAGCCAATGTGCCTGACGATGTTAAGGAAGGGCATTTCGCTGTGATTGCCATGGACAAAGGTGACCAGAAAAGATTTGTTGATACTTTGAATCATCCGAACAACGCCATATTTTTGAGGCTCTTGGAACAAGCTGCAGAAGAGTATGATTTTGTTCATGAAGGTGCAGTGACAGTCCCATGTCAACCAAGGGAGCTTGAGCGGCTATTGACTTGACGAAGGGTGAGTGGCATTTAATGGTGTAATTAAGTTTCATGATTCATGGTCTAATTATCATCATTTCCAAGTTTTCTAACGTGGACAATCTTCATCTCGATTGTATAATTCTCCTTCAATCTCTGTGGAAATTATGGCATGCCAATCAGGTTCAATACCCTCCACGGACCTGGGTCCTGGGACCTCTTTGTGATGGTTCAGGGGTAATTAGTGATCTTTACTGTTAAAAATCGAGTTTAATTAAAACAGGGAAGTATAATTCGCACTTGTCCAAACTCGATGGATTTTCAAATGAGGCATTAATTTGGCATTTTAAAGCCAATATCGACTTAGATCTAATTAGAATAATCGTTTTTCTTATATAATAAGATCTTTAATTATATTATATATTTCTAATGTTTTGCTTGTAATGTAATTGGGCTACAACTAAAGAAACAGGTAAGTCGGGCTTTCTGCAGCTGGCTAGAGTTTTGAAACCTAATACAAACCCAAACCCAGTTTCTATTTTTCTCTTTAGGCAAGAAAACCCCAAGCATCGATTTTCCTCAACCTAATTAAGTTCTATCTTATACATTGATTCTAATTTTAGCATAGTGTCATCGCAAATCAATTTGATTTCTACGAGCAAGCAAAACTGAATAAAAATCCTCTATCCTCATTTGATAATTTTTTTTATAATTTTACGTTACGTATTTAATTTTATATTATTAATAAAAAGTTTTAACTTTTAAATCTTAAACGTTAATAACAGAAACAAATAATTTAACGACAACGAATCCTGTGCACTTATTATTTTGTGAACAGGCTGATGAAATTCCTCATCTTCATTAAAATCCCTATAGCAAAAGATCACAAGGTAAAATGCTAGTAGGTAGTGAGGTACAATCTTGAACTCATATCATACAGCACATGTGATAATGCCATGGGAGGTAGCTGCCAGAAATATCCATTCCAACAGTAAATGTTGTCGAGCCTCTTAATTTGCTCACTAATGTTTGTTAGCATATTTCTTTCTTTAGCATAGTACTTCACTCCTTTGGAACAAGTACGAAGGCTAGCTATCAGTTTCACTCCTCTACTTTTCATTTTTCATACCAAATCCTTCCTCTCTTTTATATTTTCTTTACACGCCTTTTTGCCTTCCTACCAAAAACATAGTGTAAAAAGGCCCAGAATCTGAAAAGTTAATGGGAACCATTCTTGCAAAATCCAATTTTAGCTATCTATTGAGTGTACTATCGATTCCTGTGGGCCAACTTTAATAGTGGTAGATGTTGCTATGGAGTCTTGACTAGAATGCTAGCAGACAAGTCATAGCCCATAAATATCTAAAAACAGCAGGATGTACAGTGATAATGATCCTAATGGAGTCTACCTGTCATGTTATATATGTATATGTCGATGAACTTTTGCAGTTTTCCCTTCCATCTCATCTTTATGTGGGATCACAAAACACTTTAAATCTAATCTGACGAAGCAATGGAGGTACGGTTAAACACTTTCATGTGCAAAATCTGTCATGGACCCTCCCCTCCAATTACCAGCTAGCTGAGGGGGAGCCCAGTGATTCCCAATTAAATCAAATTTTAATACAGTGGAAAGCAACATATTCTTCCCAAGATGATTGAAATGTATTTTGAATCTGATATATATATATATATATATATATTTCTTTTACATTGCCTTGAGTCTTGTTCCATCATCTACATGCTTGAATAATTTTAATATGCAGAGACAACCTTTTTGTGGTAAAGTGGTGGGCTAGCCTAGCTCGTAAGCTATGTTGAACGAGAAGAATGTTGGGTTGAATGTTTTGGAAAGGTTATAGAAGTATGTAATGTTTCATTCTGTAGTCTATGATAAGTCTTTTCACTATAATTATCTATGGGATATGGCCATATGGGAACCCATTTTCAAGACTCAAGACAACATTACATGCAGTTGCAAGGCCTGTATTCGATTGCCACTGGAAAGAATCAGAGAATTTCGGTTTTGTGCATATCTACCAGGAAACAAATGCTTTTACAGTCTAATTACTTGTCAAATTTAGACTGAACAGAATCAAAATATCTTTTGCATGGTGATAGGAAGTGATGAATTTGGATGAGTTTGTATATTTCTTTTATTTGACCTGTTAAATCTTTGCTTTTTTCTAGTATTATTCTCAAATCTGGTAGTCTTGATCATGGTCTCGATTATGTATCACTTCCAGCTACCTACTAAAATTCGTATGATTAATTGAGAAAAAGAAATCCAATCAACAAAAATACCATCCTATCTCAAGCTTATCTCGTGCATGTGATTAAAGGGAGGGCAGGGCCAGGAAAGGTATGCATAGATTTTCCTGCAGGTTTGAGTTGTACTGCAATATTCCTCTTCCGATAAATGGGTAATGAGTGTCCTGATTAGGACTTAGAACACATGTTATGATACTAATTTCAGAAAGACTCTCACAGTTGATTCAGTTATTAGCTATAATATTGGATAAAGGGTATTTCTTTCAGTAGTAAGTTCTTAATTTTCCAATTTATACCAGGGAGTTGAGCAAAGCTGAGTAATCATATGATCATGGTTTCAACAGGAGGTGCACATCATTGGGTTTCCTTTACATTTTCTGCAAGTGGAACCTACCAGGAACAAGGTCACAATGATACTACGTTAACTTTGGTGAAAGAATCCAAGTTTAATTCATGGCATGTTGTCTGTCATCTTCGGAAGCTGTGTATCATCTGATTAGTCTGCAACTTACAGCCAGTAATCACGAAGCCTGTCAAAGTAACGAGTTAAAGCATATGCTTTAAACAATCGAACTTTGATTCATCGTCCTTCCTCCATTCCCATTAATGGAAATGACTCTCATCTATTTTTGATCAATTGGGTAATTGATCTTTTATCAGAATTGGTTCCTGATCTCATCAAGTTTTTTGACTGTGGAGACATTGGCCTCATTGCTAGTCCTCGTTTTCTTCTGAAATGAAGTGGTTTTAAGTTCAAATCTTCACTCCCCAATTTATTACAAGACAAAAATACACCACTTTTGTTCTTTCAAAATGTCATTGATTAGGCTCTTACAGATCTTATATTCAGTTCCCTTCGCCCTATGAGGCGAAAGAATTGCTCGAGAGCTTGCCTGTAAGAAGGTACTACTACTTTCCTAACGAATGAATGCGTAAGATTAATAAACACAAGAAGCCGGATTTTGTTTTCCATTTCATTTAGTTGCCCCAAACATGAATTGCAAAATATAGATAAGAAAACAATTCATGCGGTCTACAAGGAAGACCAAGTAACAACAGGTGATGGACAAATTCATCAAGTTATATATAACCAGCTAGGGTCTCTCCTTTCCTTGTTTCAATAGCTTTGTATCATGGCTTCACAGGAATTCCAGCTGACATTAGCATTCGAGTCCCCTTCTTGCCATTGCTCAGCTAGTATCCTCTCAAGTTCACTTGGACGGCAAGGGATCGCCAGGGCTCCCTCGCGGTCGAATCCGTACTCCTCCGCTGCTTGCTCCAAGAGCATTAAGAACCTCGGATGTGTCAAGTAACTCAAGGGAACTACGAATCTCCTCGGTTCCTCACCACACTCCGCAACCACAGCAAAGTGTCCTTCCTTGACGTCTTCAGGCACATGGGCTGAGTTCCATTTCCTTCCTAATGAAAGACTCTTGTGCAGCTTCTCTGCAACAATTTTGAACTTCAAAATCCCATTCTTCTTCTTGCTGCTGCTCCTAAGCTTAGCCATGACAATGTTGTGGGATCTTCTAGCATCCTAACTCCATCTATTTATAGACGGGCATAGACTTCACACGGTCTTTCCAGGCCACCAGGGTGAGAGATAAAGATTGGATGGTTGCTAATAGCATTCCACTGACAGAGCTAGAGGAAAAACTAAAAATTGACAAGGACATGTTTTCTCGTCCAACTTGGGAGTAAATTGGAAGACCACTCATGTGAGTGAGAGACTTCCTAGCTTCAAGAGCCGGTCCTTTTCACTTAGACATGTTTGTTTACCTTCAGAATTATTGAGACACCGTCACCCTGATTTACCTTAGCATGTTTCCCCATTTAACTTCTTTTTGCTACCTAAATTTCTTTGATCATCATCAGTTCCAGTATACAATTCCTGCCCTCAACAAAGCTTTATGCAAACATTTCTATGAGAAATGATTCAGTTGGAATTTTGAACAAGCTTTAAGGTACTACAGTAACTACACTACAGTCTTACCCCCACATGATGCAATTTCCTTTATATGTGGATATCGAGCTAAGATCAGTTTGAAGCCTTAAGATTTGGATCCCTTTTCTTTTATCGGATCAAATCTGATTGTTTCCCTTGTATAGCAGCCCCAACCTCAAATGGAAATTGCAGCTTTTCAAAGCAATTCCATGTTAGTTTTAAGGGTCTTTTCAGTTTTGTCTCCAATAAAAGTAACAAACAAATCCCAAGAGCATTTCATTCATTCTCTTGCCGAAAGACCATGATCAGTCGTCATCCATAGAACATTTTTGATGTCGACTAAACATCTTATCTTTCCAGCACCAACCTATATAATAATTTCAGTGACAAAAAGGTATTCTCATGTTCCTAGAGTCCAGTAGCTGATTAGACCCTTCAAATTTCATTCTATGCAATATAAAACATTGAGATATGTATTACTTATCCTTCTAGTCAAAATATGTCTATAAAATTTTTATTTTGGGGTCTGTGGATTAAATATTTAAAAGTAATTATTTCTTGAATATGTAATAAGAAGTTAAGATTACGAGATAAATAATACATCTTTAATAAAATTATTAGTTTACGAATAAATGTTGGCAATATTTTTTTTTATATATACTTTTAGAGAAGTTAATGTTTGTAGGGATTCTTTATCTAAATTTGTTGAGATTTGTGTTTTTTTTTATTTGCAGAATAATTTTTTTTATATAAAAAAAAAAGACAATATATACCCCAAGATACCAGTGATATCACAGATGTCCGCACTGAAATCTTGATTGCTTTCTCACGTTTTACTCAATGCATTTGTGAAGTTATGGAACCTGACCTACATCACCTGTAATCCATTAATGAAAGCAAACGGCCATGGCTGCCATTATCAGGAAATAACATATATTTGTTCACAAACTGACAAAGAAGAATACGGTGGATGTACAATTAACATGTTCAAGGAAAATGGATCAAATTTTGTTCCATGGTTTCGATCACAAAAAATTTGTTTTCCCTCCGTAACTAAAACATGGTTCAAAAAGTTCGAGCCATGCATCTATGGGGAAACTCCAGTTAAACCTTAAAATGGCGAAAAGCCAGATTCAATACTAGTTTATTCATTTGTGAAGAGGGTGTAACTGAATATTTTCACAAGCTAGGCTTAAGGCTCAAATGCTTAATTAAGGAATTTACGAAACTTGTTTATAATTAAGAAAGTATTTACATGTCTTTCTATCATAAACTTTTTTTATTTTTGAAAAGAACAAACTAAATATCCATTGACAATTATTAACTATTAAAAAAAAAAGATTTTTACTTATAATAAAATGGCTACATACATAATTCAAGATATAATTTATTTGTCATACTCACTTTGTTTCTTTTTTCTTAAATTAAATCATGTAAAGTTTGAATTGAAAGAATTATAACGTGAGCATCAAGGTTGAGGTAAGGAGGTTTAAAAGTCCAAATGTTTAATTAAGGAATCCATACGATTCATTTATAATTGAAGAAGCTGACTTCAATAATAAACTCCACATGTTTCTGTAAAAGACAGACTAAATATCCCTTGACAATTGTGAAGAGAAGGATTTCCTAGTTATAATAGGATAGATCCGTGCATGATTCAAGGTATAGCTTATTCTTCACATTCACTTTGTTACTCCCTTCTCTTAAGAGAGTAGGGAAGCGAGAAGGAACAAAAATGGAGATGGAAGGAAAGTGTTTTACTTTCCGAAAACAGAATCCGACATGCCTCTAACGTCAAGGGAGACTAGCTAAGTCTATGAATGCACGTATAGATGTCCTATTGTTCCAATAATGCAAACTCTTTCCCATTTCCTCATGAAAAGAAGATTTTAAAGCTTTAGATATGAAAGAATCAATGTTTATACTTGTTGGACTAAGTTTGTGGTAGCAGTTTTCCATGGACCCCAAACCCAAAAACTAATGTTAAAAAAACAGATAAAAAACCAATATATTCGAATTCAGGATAACTCAAGTACAACATAGGATTTGAATATATGATGCAACAACTCACTGGCGCGAAGCCTCACATCTTAGAGTTAAAGAAATATCGCTAAGTAAGGCCTCGGTGAACAAACCAAGGTTTAAAAGCAATGACAACAAATACCACCTACTAACCCCAACAGAGGATATGGAAACCCGATAGCTTCAAACAATAACAAAGCTCTCGTTATCCTCTGTTCTATAGATACTTATCATCTTAATCCACCACAGGAGGAGACTCATCCTGGGTTTGGTAACCATAAGTTGGAAGTTATAATAATTAATGCTTGCTTCAATCAGACAAACCAGCTTTACTCTTGAGATGCTCCTTGAAGTCCATAATGTCACCCTCCCACCGTGTTACGGTTTGATTTTCACACACCCAGATCTCCTCCGCTACCTGGTTTATAAGCCTGAAATCATGGCTGACAAGTACCAAGCCACCATCCCACTCATTCAATGCCTCAGCCAGTGAATCTATTGTCTCAATATCCAAGTGGTTAGTGGGCTCATCCAGCAGCAGTAAGTGGGGTTGTCTAAATGCTAACCAGGCAAAGATGACCCGACTCCTTTGTCCATCAGACAGATTCCTCATCGGCATCACTTGTGCTTTCCCTGACAATCCAAACTTCCCAATTGCAGCTCTCATCCTCTCTTCCTCATTTCCAGGGTACTCTTTTATCATATACTGGAGGGCAGACATTTCCAAGTCAAGTTTCTCAGCCAAGTGCTGATGGAATTGTGCAATTCGCAGATGATTATGCCGTCGGACCATACCATCAATAGGACCTAAGTCCCCTGTCATCAGCTTCAGCAGTGTACTCTTCCCTGCACCATTAGGTCCCACTAGTGCTATCCTAGAGTCTAAGTCTACTCCAAAGTCCAGGTCCTTGTAAATGAGATTATCAGGTGTATATCCAAATGTAACTTCCACAAACTGCAGTACTGGTGGAGGAAGTTTTCCAACATCAACAAATCGGAAGACCAGAACCTTGTCTCTCACTACCTTCTCTGTGAGTCCACCCCGCTCCATCTTTGCCAATGTCTTTTCTTTACTCTGAGCCTGTCGGGCTAGTTTGGCTGACCCATGACCGAAGCGAGCAATGTACTCCTTCATTGAAGCAATCTGTTCCTGCTCCCACTTGTACTGTTTCATCTGGTTCTCTTCCAATTCAGCACGGGTTTGAACATACTGATCATAGTTGCCAGTGTACAGCTTAAGTTTTTTGTTCTGCATGTGGATAATATTTGTACAGACTCCATTCAGGAAATCCTGGGAATGTGATACCACAACGAGGATACGATCAAATTTCTTCAAATTTTCTTCCAACCAGACACAAGCTTCTAAATCTGTTTCAAATTAAGACAATGTATTACATCAGAGTCGAGAAGCATAGTGAAAAAGTTCTCAATGTCAAACAGCTGTCAGATGTGAAATAGAAAAAACCATATAAAGTGGTATCTTCCTAGACTGATGATAAACAAAAGTAACCAATAAAGACCTACCTAAATGATTGGTAGGCTCATCAAGCAACAGAATTGTGGGATTCATGAATAGAGCCCGTGCTAAAGCAATCCTCATTCTCCAGCCACCAGAGAAATCTCGGGTTTTCTTTGCTTGCATCTTCTTGTTGAAACCAAGACCAAATAAAATTTCAGCAGCACGTTTCTCAGCAGTTGATGCATCCATGGCTTCCAATCGCTCATAGATACGTTCAAGTTGCTCTCCACCACCATCATCCTAAAAGAAAATTTAATTTAAATAGAAAAAAGAAAAAGGTCAGAATGTACGTTTCTGAAGAAAAAGCCTCTATAGCATAATCACTTGGTTAGCTGAACAAACCTGTCCGGCCAAGGTTTCTGCTTCTTTCTCCAATTTCAACCTCTCCTCATCACAACTTATGACAGCCTCCAATGCAGACATGTCAGAAGCTTCAATCTCCCTGGTCAGATGATAGATATCCATGTGCTCTGGAATTGGAAGTTCACGCAATCCTATTGCAGTAAGCAGTGTGGATTTGCCACAACCATTTAATCCAAGCAACCCATACCGTCTGCAAAGAGAATATGAAAAAAGACAATGGTTTCATCAGATAACAAGTCCTGTAGAAAATTACTACAAATATCCCCAAGTGATATAGGTAAGGCCAACAAACCTGCCATAATTAAGCTCCAATATTGAATCAACAATAAGATCATGTCCGTGGAAAGTAACCGATAAGGACTCTATCTGCAACAAAGAGAAAAAACCAATTCACCATCAATATAAATTCTTACTTGCTGACTCATCCTCAAGACACACATAAAGCTTCTTTTACCTCCAACAATAGAATCTTTCAAAGATACCAAAATGATAAGCTAACTTGTCTATATTTCATACAAGGAAAATCCCAGACTAATTAACCCCTCCAATATAGTTGGTGCGATGCATACGTGGCATACCTAGCACACGTTCCACCGCATTACGCTAGCAAGATAAGCAAACAAAACAGCTTTACAAAGACAGAAATTCAACAACAAAAAACAGAATATTAAAAATATTCCTTTTTTTTTTCTATCATACAATTTAGCATAAAAAACAGAGTTAAAGGCATCAACTTGCAAACAGAAATATTCAAAAACGAATCAAAACCTAACATTTCCAACAATAATCACTCAAAAATGAAAATAAAATCACGTTTAAGCACACAAAGCAAGAACCTTTTCGACTTACACGAATATCTCTCGAAAGAGGATGCGAGCAGAGAACGCCGGTACAAGTCCGATCGGATATCTGGAGCGCACTAACTCCATCGGAAACCTTATCCACTCCGGTATCGGACGCCGCCGCAGCAGCCGCCGCCTTGGAAGATGCAGCAGCTGCAGCTGCCTTCCCTCCTCTCTTCGCAGCGGCAGCTGCCTTCTTCTGCGCTGCCTTCTTCTTGCTCGCGTCCGACACCATCTTCAATCCTAACCACCAAAGCAGATCCACAAAAAACGGAAATTATCAAAAAATAAAATAAAAGCTAAATCTAAAAAAATTAAATATCTGGATTTAGAGTTACCTGAGGGAAGATCGCAGAAGGTGAAGGTGGATCTAGGGTTTAGAGGTACAGAGTTTAGGTGCTACAGAGTGCCGCTGGAGAGAAACAATTGGGTGAACTCCGAAAAATAGGGTTCTGAGACGAAGGGTTTTGGGAAAGGGGGAGGTTCTAAGTATTTATAAGGAAGAGGGAAGGAGAAGGTGACACGTGTACGGTGATATCGCCACCCAGTTCGTTTTTAAACGGACCTGAATCTTCCCCCTTCCAGGCTTCCGTATCCGAATCAGATTGTAATTGTCTGGTCTTTAATTAAGCATAAAAGTCGGTTCTGAACGAACGATGTCGTTTAATGTTATAAATTCCAGCACGTTTCTTTTTCTTGGCTTTTGGATCGGGCATTTTGGCCCGGCCCGTTTCTCTGTTTCTCTTGTACTCTGTCTCTGCAGAAGACTTGAAACACAAGCTTTCTTGCATTTGCTGTCTCTCAGTGGCATAGATTTACCTCTGTGGATTCTTGTCTGGGTGGTGCTTTCCTTTTTTGGTAAGTTAAATTCCTTTATTTTTTTTTTCAGTTTGGGTTTGAAGTTAAATTCAATTTGAGGTGCTGTTCTTGTCTCTATTGGCTGAATTTGTTGAATGTAAAATGTTTGATCATTTGCCTCAGTGAACTGAAAAATGGACTTTGTGTTTCTTGTAACTTGTTTAAATTTCAATGTATGAGAACTTTTGAATCTTTAGTGATTGTGGGTTGCTGCTGAAGGGACTGTCAAGTTGGTGCTTTTCTTTTTGCCGGTAAAATTTTGAACTTGAATTTCTGCTGAAGTTAAGCTTTTTCTTTTTTTTTGCTTTTTTGAAGATAAAGACAGTAATGGAAAATCAATAGATTAATTTTAGTTGGAATATTAGATGCTTTTTAGTTTCTTCTCTTTGTTTTTGTTTATAGTTCTCTGTCTTGTGTGAATTTTATAGACTTCCCAATGGATGTAGGTGTAGAAGATTTCAAAACCATAGTGGCATTGCATGAAAGAATTGAGCAACTACTACTTAGCACATAAGCTAAAAAAAAATTAAGCCAAACAGACACTTAGTCTGCGTAGAGAGCTTAATTGAATTGGCTATATGTATTTCTTTTATTCTGTCATTTTGAGTCTTACGGTGAAGGCAAACTATTGGAGATAAAGATGGTAGTTCAATAGTCTATAATAAAGCTTTTCCGTCTGTTGTCTTCCTCTATATTGACTTGAGAATTTAGACCGAGGTACTTGTGTTGTATGACATGACAAGGAATATGCAGTGCAACACATCCTTGAGAATTCGGGTTCAGCTCCTCTGCACCAACTGAGTTCAAACACCTTTGCTTATCATTTTTTCATATAAAAAACACCCATTTGATGAGTGAAATGGGGGAGAGAAGAATAAAAGAAGAGAGACAAAGACGGGAGGGGGATAGATTTGGTAGGAAAAGAAAAGAATTGCATAAGGTCAGACCCCTATTTGATTTGGTGTCTGAGGAAGGAGTGATTAGTAGGAGGCAAGCTCATTTATCTGAGCGCTGAAGGAGTGGAGACTAAGCGAGCAATGCAAGGAGTGGAGAAGGAAATGATCTGCAAGAAAGTTTGGGTGACCTTAGAAAAGGGGGAAAAGGTAGCGCTTGATTACCTTTTAGTGTTGGGTCAATGAGTGTTTCTGAAATGACTGGGCTTATGTCTTGGGCTCTGAATACATATGGGCCACTAAATTTCTAGCTTTGGAAATCAAAGCCCAAAAATCAATAGCAAAGTGATAAAATAGCACCGTAAATGTTTCATTTTGACATCTAGACCAACAGTAACGGCATTTTGTCTTCATGCTTAAGCATAGACATGGTAGTACAAAAAGATAATTGAAAACCTAGAATTACACAAGTTAAACACCCAAGTCTAAGGCTAGTTAACATACATTATCATCATGTAAGTAGCATATCTTAGACTGAAGGTACTCATTCTGGGAATTTTAAAGCTTTTTGGAAACCTGAATGACTTTGAGGATGGCAGTTTGAGGAATTCATTCTACTTGTGTGTCAACAAGTAGAGTCTTCCAAATCTTTAGGTCTCTATTACTATGAAGCTCAGTTGACATGATTGTTTCACCAAATTCTTAGTGTGGTCTTAAAGCCCTAAAGCTCACGATTTTTCTGTTTCTCCCGTGCATTATCTTACCAGTTCAGGCTAATGGAACAAATTCATACGAAAGTTTGATTATCTGTATCTACTACAACTGTAGTTTATCACTGTCCTTGGTTTGTTCTAATAGTTCTTAATTCTTTGAACTGCTATATAATGTCTTAACCCCTTTCAGCATTTTACATCACCATGTTGCATATTATGAGAAACTTTTGTTATGTCTATAATTGCTGAAAGAGCAAAATAGCTAGATTAAATTATTAGCTGTTTATCATTTACACATACATTTATTTTTGACAAGAGTATTTTATTGACTGTGTAAGTAGATGCAAAACTTTACTGATTGCGAGTTAGGTCTATGTAAATCTGATCTGAACAGTTCTTGGGGTCAGAGATCTGCCAGAAATGGCAGAGGCAGACAATGGGATTATGAAATTTCCTTACATTATTCGAACTTGTACTGAACTATCAATTATGGTGCCAGCAAATGCTAGATATGGGTCTTAACATCAACAGCCACATTACCTTGAATTGACATTGACATCCATCCAACTTTTCTGGTAGTTGAGGATGCAGAAGAGTTGCTATAATACTTCATCACGTTCTCCCACTTTCTGTTTAGCAGCAGGGAATCTGCAGCTATTGAAGTTCCAAGAGAACAATCATTCAGGTCCAATCATGTAAAAGTACAACTTCCCAAGTTGTTCACTAGATGTTCCTTTGTCATGATGCCTTGATTGATTGTGAGACAGTTCCTAAAGTTTTCTCGAAAATTAGCTATGGTGTTTCTAGAAGGCTTAAGATATAGAATATATCATCCATTGTTGAAGCTCATTTAATTGCTATTAATTAACTATAATGATTGCTAGTTAAAAGAGGAGAAAACACAATTTATCATTTCCAGTTGAAATCTTATAGCCAAAATTCTAGGTTCCCATGTAAAAAGAAGTAAAACAATGAATATGTTGTTGGACTTGGTCAATATGCCATTAAAGGGAGATGAGAAAAGGAAATGTTAGGTTATTAGGTGTTCTGTAAAGGTAGTAATAACAAAATGACTCGGAAAGAAGTTTAAAATTAAGCATTTTTAAATCAAGTCTATGGAGTAACTTTAGAAATGATGAAATGCTTTAGCATAAATATCAGTATTACGGTAGTCTTGTGGGCTATACTTCAGTTTGGCCTGCAAAAGAAAAAATGAAGTACTACGTTGTTATTACCTACTGCTATAACCAACGAAACTTTGAAACTGATTATGTTTATTATGTCAAACAGAATGTTAGGGAGCTCAAAGGATGACTGTACTGAAGAGATATGTGCTGAGATTGTTCATATCACTTAAGTACATCACAGCAAATGTTGTAGACCGAAACAACGGACGGATTGTTGCAACATCATCAACAGTTGAACATGCCATCAAGAACTCATTAGAGTGTGGCCGGTCTTGCAATGCCAAGGCAGCAACCATCGTTGGAGAGGTGTTAGCTATGCGACTCAAGGTGGAGGGTCTTGAGCAAGGACAGGGAAGAGGGATTCACGTTGATGTAAACAAGGAGGTTGAGAAGAAAGGCTTTAAGAACAGGACCAAGGTCTGGGCTGTTGTCAATGCCCTTAAGAACAATGGAGTCAAGGTCGTTCTTGAAGATAATGAAGATAATCCATCCCAGCCAAGTTACTGATATATAATACATCTCTTCCTTTTTTATAGTTTGACACTGAGTACAAGGAAAACAAAAGTAAGCCTGTCGAATCGACCTTATGGATGCATGCAGTTGTTTCTCATTCTTAATTCATTTTCAGCGGTCATCCCTTCTTCATAATTATCTGCATCCATCTGCTTGCATTGCAGCAACCAACATGCCCTTCCGGGCAACAGATGCCTGAATAGAATCAGGAGCCGCATTGATTAATCTCATTTAAAATCTTCCAGGATCTCTTTCGTTTATGTTTGGCTTACTTTGTAGGATAATAGTGCCTTCTTTTACATGTCAAGCATCATCCTGGTAATGTCCATACAGTTACATGCAATTTAGCAGTCAGGGAAAAATATGATCGAATACTTATTCCTAAAACACACTCTGGATAGTTGTCTACCCTCTTAGTAGTAATCTTTTTTTTTTCGTAGTATATTTCACAGTAAAATTATCCTGGAAAATGTAAGCAGATATGTATATCAAGATGTTACCTAAGTGCCTGATTTCTGAAGTAATGATGGGATCGTGATAGCTATACACCTAACACTCCATGACAGTCAAACCTTATCGACAATGTACTTGAATTGGCAGACTTCTTTGACAGTTCTGTATTTCTTTAGACGACTTGGTTCTTGTGGACCTTAATTTCACCTCAGATTCAAGGGGGGGCTCCAGGTTCCAGTCAATTTGCTCCTTCCATTATGCTGCTTTGACAGTAACGTTTGGCTCTGAAATTTCTACCAGATGAGAAGAGAAGTTTGACCTAAAGTCCTAAAACCTTTTAACACGTTTTTCCAATGTACTTGTCTTCCTTTGGAATCATTTTTGATTGCCTTGACTTAGCTAAGTCGGCATAAGGGTAAATCCAACATATGGTATATATTTCTACGGCACGTTGTAAATTTCACTTACACTCGTGTGTCACGTGAAAACAAAGAAGAAGGATTCACATTGATGTAAACACGGCACCTCATAAGTTTTCTTACTAAAAATAAGAAAACCTTTGAGAATTCAATACAAATCTAAGCCATTTCCATCATGAATTTAACCTCATACAAATTACTATGGAGAGCATAGTAACATAATCATTTCACTCCCCCCCAACCTTAAAAGGTCTTAAACTCCATGATTGTACATAGACTTTCTATCCACGTTGCGGAGAAGAAACTTGTTTTCTCATCATGTAAGGACTTTTCCTAGGCATGGTGGGATGGAAAGGAAAATAAAGGTGACAACAAGCTTTGGAAAAATGCCTCCCCAAAAGTCTCTTTCGTTGCATGACTTTCCAAAACATTATTATCCCAACACCTTAGGCTACTAGTTGTTTGTTTAGATGCACATCAATCAAATCTCTAGCTCAATAATTCATAATCTAATAATGACAATCTCATTTAATAACTTCAAAATCATATTCTCCGTACTAATAATATTATTAAAAAAAATTCCTGATAATGTATCAATTTTTTTTAAAAAAATAAGACCTATTCGATACATATTTTTTTTTAAAAAGCCAAAGCTCGAAATTTAATTTTAGGTATTATTAGAAAAAAAATTTTATTATAAAACTTTTATGATAATGGGTATCTTGTAATTTTGCAGTACTCGATTTATAATTGAATTTGAGTAGAATTTGAGTAGAATTTGATTATTTGAATAGTAAAATTAATACTATCACCAGCTCGGAAAAAACTAAATAGTAATTTTGGAATATTATAATGTGAGCTATATATATATATTCTATTTTGGAAAAAGAAAACATGAAATTTCTTTAAGGAATTAACCTGAGAGAGACCAGCCCTGTGATAAAGTTTCTTGAATCATCAGGACCAAAAGATTCTTCCACGTACAAAGGGAATTGTTGCCATTTGCCATCGAAAAATCATCATGAATATATGAATATGCAGATTCTGCCTTGGGAACAAACTACAAATCCATGCAAAATATTAGTAATAATTCTAGTACTTATTCATTTGGAATTTACAAAAGGACTTTTCATGCATGAAAGAAACCCTTCTTTATCTCTTTAATCTACTTCTCTGCTCACATGGGGTTGAGCTCATGCAATCATCACATCCTTCAAAAGGATTCAAAAAGACCCTTTGATCACATGGATTTGGAATCTTATCTTAACATAATTAAATATATATATATATATATGTATATATATTGCTTTTGTCCTGTTGAAAATACAAGGAAGAACACCCTCCATTCATCCATGAAAGCAAACCACTCTTTTTCCTTTCTTTTACAATGCCAAAGAATCTTCATCAGAAAGATGGACGTAGACAATTGTAATTTATACATAAATCCCAATTTCTTTTTAGTCAACAGGTTCTTTTCCCCATTAATCAAATGATGTGTAGAGGACCTGTTGGGTTTTCTTGGTAGGTAGTTGCAATATTCTTTCATTTTCTTTCTTTCTTTCTTTCTTTTCTTTATTTTCCCCTTATACCTGCTGGCACATGTCATTTTCCTCTTGATTAGCAGACAAAGAAAAATTTGGCATTACTGCTATAACAATACTAAGCTTGCAAAAGAAAAAAGCTTTGTTACCAAAAATATTTGATATTGAAAAGTGGCTTTGGTGTTGTTTGTGGCTTTGTTCACTGCCTTTTCTCCCACTCCTTGTGGAAAGTTCCCGTCAATTTTACGAAGGGAGATGGAAGGGGGATTGGGAAAATGGTGTGCGGGTACATGAATGGCACATTGAGGCATCATCATGATGGGATTTTTTTTCCATGTACATGCACACCACCCACATCATGATTTTACAGGTGCACATGCAGAAGGGTACGGAACGTTTTTTTGGTTTTGGCTTGAGGAAAAGGGTTAGGTTACAAGACACTGAATGATGGGTTTCATTGAAAGGGGAGTGAGAAGGAATTTGTTTGCACAAGGAAACTATTTGGAAAATGGGAGACAATGACTGAAGGAATAGGGGTCTGATCAAGGGCAACAAACAAATGTAGTCTCTGTTTATAGTCCAAAGAAAGAATAGATTTTAAACTAATAATTAACCCTTCTTTTCTCTCTTAATTATAGAATCAAAGGGTAGATATTGATTTTTTGAAAGCTAAGTTATCAATCAATTCAGTTGAATTCGTAAATATTCTGCAAAACAGTAACCTCAATCAGTAAGTGACTTATGGGACAAATCTCAAATCAGTCTGATCATAGAAGATTAAATAAAAAAGAAGGGTATAATGAAAGGAATAAGATCTGGAATATGTTGATCATCTCAATCCTTCCAGTAGTCAAACTTAGAAGGATAAAGCATTCACCAAGCCAATCACAAGCATGACAAGAATTCTGTGAAGAAATTGATTTAAAAAGAAATCAAGTATCAGTCTAATAAGTTTAAGAGCTGTGAAGCTGCTCGGTATAGCCAAGCAAACAATTGATTAAAGGAAAAAGAAAAACTACTTGCTCATCATGAACTTGTCTTTCCCATAGCTTCTATTGCCAGTTTTTTATTTTTTATTTTTTAGGTGCCAATTATTCAAAGCCCTACAACAAGGGTGATGGCAACATCCGACATGAAAATTTGGCATCTGGTACACTGCCCGTGTCCCTTTTCCTAAGGTGTAAACACCCTCCAACCACAGGGAAATGCTGGGAAGAGGCTGGGTACATTCCAGGAAAATGCTGCATTTGCTCATCCTGTCTTTGATAACAGGACAAAAGCAAAGCCCTTTGCTATATCCTAACGATGACAGCAAAGGAATTGGCTAACCAATGCCTTCAAGGCTGCTTCAGGACACCTAATAAGGACACACACAAAGTTAAAGGCGTGTATCGCAGGGTTTCATTGGCCAATTCTGTCCCTTCGATTTAAACTCTTTTTCATGTTATTTTTATGCTTGTGGACCACAAAAGAAAATATATATATATATATATATATATTTTTTTTTTAACTACTCCATCAGCAGCAGCAGCAAAGAGGGGGCTGCTGCTAATTCATTTGCCTGTTGTCATCACTTTACCAACCATTTGTTGATTCCATTGTGGGCAATCACTAAAATCATAAAAAGTGCATTCTCTCATGGTTTTCCAACTTTCAGCTTTCCATTTACAAGATCAAAATTGCGCAATCCTGACCCTTTCTCATTCGAATAACTCTCATTACATGTACATATATGCATGGATATGGCAGCATTTTCCATGGAAAATGAAGACAATGCTTCACCTGATTTGGCAACTTACATGTTTATGTTACCTGATGTATACATTAGCAAGCAAGTTTTTTCTCCCAAAAACTATGGAAAACCTGATAGGATAAATCCTGAAGCTGGTGTATGATGTATGATCAAAGAAGACAGCCTCATCAGAGTGCATGCATTGAGTGCTAACTGCAAACTAGAAAAAGGTGAAAAGAACCTTAAATATTTGTTCAGTTCCAACACATTCAATGGGGTGAAGGGTAGGTGTGTGTTTGACACCAGGTATTTAAAAACAAGAGAATCTTCCAGGTCATGCATGCATTCAAATATATATATAAGTATCTCTAATCATTTAAAAAGGTTTTCCTTCCCCCCTTCCTCCCCTCCCTCCTTTTCCTTTGGGGTTAGATCGGAAATAAAACAGTGAATATGACTTGTGTGCCAATGTCCACATCCTAGCGGTTATACATCACACAAAAACTAAACCCCACCCCCCTCCAACCTTGGGTCATCTTTCTTTCACATTTATTGAGTGGCACCAGCCTGTGATCTTTCCCTTTAGTGTCTCACAGAAAGTAGAATTCCCAGCTGCATATTAAAACATGACAAATCCCACACTTAAAATTACATAGCAGTAATTGTAGTAAGAAACAATTGAAGAGAACAAAAATAAGCACCACATAGCAAAATACCACTAATCACATTAAAAATGCCAAACATTCAAACTTCTTTTTAACAAGAAAACAAAAGATCAAAACACTAGAATCCAAATATATATAAAAAAACCCAAACAGACTTTGGTGGGAGCTCCAAGTTTAAACTCAAAATTTTTTTTCCCTTTCTCTTCTTCTCTATTTCTTATTTACACTTTTCCATTTACCATAACCTAAAGACACTAGTATACCATGAACCCCCCATTCCTCCTCACAAAATGGTACAAGCATTAGGATTCTCATCATTAAACATCTGGTGTGGTGGATGAACAGAGACCGGGTAGCCCGGCACGTACCCGGGATAACCATGCCCGTGCTGGAGGGGGTAAGGGTGCGGGTGCCCGTATCCATACCCGTATCCAGGATAACCGGCCATGTATCCAGGGTAACCAGGCATGTATCCCGATTCGGGTTGAACGATAGACTCCATTCTGCTCCCTTCCATCTTAGGACCACCATTACCATCTCCACCACCATTGCCACCTTTGTTGTTGTTGGTTTTGTTCTTCCCGCCGCCATCACCCTTCTCGCCACCCTCCTTGTTGCCATCTTTCTCTTTCTTAGGCGGCACAATCTCAACATTCTTCTTGAGTTTGCCCTTCAAAGCCTCAGCCAGGGCCTTAACATCCATAGTCCCCTTTACTGTCACCAGCCCCTTCTGCTTATCTATCTTCGACTCTTGCACCCCTGCAACGCCGTCGAAAATGGGAAAAAGTCACAAACTAAAACAAAGATTTCAACGCCGTAATGGTAACGGAACGGTAAAAAATATGTGCTAGTAGTAAAGGCAGATGACAAAATCCTCACCTTTGGTTTCAGAGACAATCTTGTTAACCTTATCTCTGCATCCCTGGCACTGGCATTTCATTTGCACCTTCAAATCCGCCGTCGTTACAGGGGCCTGAACAGAGGTAATAAATAACCAACTTAAGAATTTAAATTATTTTGAAATACTTAATTTTTTATAACTTAAACAACAAGAAAGTTAACAATAAATTCTTGACAGAGAGATGTTGATTTGAAAGCACATCAAAACCAACATGCAAAACACAGATATTTGGCTGTTGGAATGGAAATTTAAATTTGAGAATGGGAAATGGAAACATTACCTCTTTGGGTTTCTTCTCTTGTTTATTATTGGAATCTGGGTTTTTCTCTTTGTCAGCTTTTTTCTCTTTCTTCTCTTCTTTGTTATCATCTTTCTTCGGCTGAGGAGAAATGAGGTCAACTTTCTTCTTGGTTTTCTTCTCGAGTTTCTCTTTAATGGCCGCCGGATCCACAGCTCCAACCACTGTCACTTTGTTTGAGCTGCTATCTGCTTGCACTGTCTCCACCCCTGCAAAAATAAAAAACAGAGCAAAACAGAGTAAACAACAAATGCTGCACAGGTTTCAAAAATCTGAGCTGAAAAAAAAGGGTAATCAAGAAAGCTTAAACGTAAGAACTTGATTATACCTTCAAATCCACGAATAT
Source organism: Theobroma cacao (assembly GCF_053813885.1). Lineage (NCBI taxonomy): Eukaryota > Viridiplantae > Streptophyta > Magnoliopsida > Malvales > Malvaceae > Theobroma > Theobroma cacao. Next base: position 49,709,428 of record NC_142647.1, read on the forward strand.
GTTTGGTGATTTTTTCGGCACAACCGTCACAAAGACAATCCA